>NW_025335505.1:10631745-10660503 GCF_004798865.1 Varanus komodoensis | reverse complement strand
GTGGGTTGTCATGCCTTGAGAACCTGGGAGAGGTTTGTCAGAGTGGCTTGTTTTGGGCTTCTAAGCTATCCTGCATTCCACAGTTTATAGTAGGCTTTGTTTGATCCACAGTGTGTTGCCAGGTTGTCTGAACCTGGACAATATGACCCATCATGGGTGAAGTCCTCTTTCAAATGAGTCACTTGGTGAGAGAGACAAGAAACCCTGGCTGGAACTTGTCAAGTGGCTGCTAAGAGAGCACTGTATAGCTAAACAAAATGGAGTGAGTGCCATTCTCCAGAGAGGTCACAAGTTGCACAAGTTCAAACAACATGATACTCAAAGGCTGAGTATGAGTTGTAACTGAACCATTGATGGTTGTTCACACATGGGTTATCATGTTGTTCAAACACAGCCAGAAGAACAAAACCTGGTGAACAACCCCAAGATCACATAGCAACAACAAAACCATTCATTCTTTCCATGGGTGGTTCATGGTTATGAAGACATAGTTCACTAGAGTGGCTAGGTTCAGACAACATGAAATCCCACATTTCAGCAACCACCCGCACTCAGCTCATTTTCAGCTTTTGAGTATCTGTTAACGTCTCATCTGAATCCAGCCACTAACTAGCTCCAGGCCAGATCGTCAGACAAGAGGATGGAAACTTATGCTTTTCACCTATTTATTGTGACTGTTCACAATATTACACCTATGGATAAAGATGTAAGTCTTCATCTAATGCGTCCAAAGTAGCTGTGAAGGCTCTGTGCATGCAAAACTGTGGTTCTATGAAAATAGACGTGAACAATAGACACAGTGGGATGCCTTTATCTATTTGGGAAGGTTCACGTAAGAGAATGGATTTTGGATCACTTCCACACAGTCAAAATACTAATACGTATCAAGTAAATTACTAGGGGCATAGCATGCCAGAACCTTGCAGACTATTGCCCGAAAGAGGGGTACGATACATAATTTAACTTCACATTGCTTTCCAAATTCATCCAATGTTAGATAACACAGCTTCTCACATATCACACATAGCATTTAGGCTTATTTCAGCTATAACTGATCTGTTTATTTCTAGATCAGTCATGGCTATATCCGGGAGGGCTACCATGACCAAGATATCCATAAAGTTTAGAGTACCTAGATTCTTTGATTTACAATTCAAGCAAAAGTTACATGGTGCAGAAGGTCACCTTGTTCAAACTGAAATTGTGGTGGCTCACATTCATTATTCCCCACCCCCAGCTAGTCTGAGTTTCTGGGACAAACACTGCTTGTTCCCTTCCAAGGTAGTAAGATGATTTTAGCAGGCTGGGCTAACCTCTAGACTGAGACAACCCTTGCTTCCTGGCCTGTAGAGTTTAAAGTCTCCATCAGCTCTGCAGTGTGGCTCGCTGGTGCCTCGTTGGTGATGAATCTCTCGCTCGTCTCCGTGGTCCTGGCTGTGCTGCCACTCCGTCTGATCCCTCAGTTTGGACTGTTAGGTGCATGGGTGGGGTTTATAACATAAAAAAGACAGAAGGGAATAAAAGAAAAACAAAAATGGGTAAGGTAGACGATTGAAAAACTACAAGACAAAGAAAAGCGTGAACAGAAAAACCAACTTAAATGCAGTGGCATAAGAAAGTGAAGAGAACAGAACTAAAATGAGGATGAGCAAAATAATGGGCTGAAACATCTGAAAAGCAAAAAAGAGAAAGAGAGGGGAAAGAATGCAAACACTGGTTATGAGGCGCATGCAATGAAGATGCATGAGTCAAACCAATAGCAAGCATACACGTTATGGAGGATATGGGGATATGCGGCTCTTTTGTCCTTACTTGTGCTGTGCAGGAAAGCCATATAGAGAGTGGCAGCTGCGGCAGTACAGACATAAGCCAAGGGCAAGCGCATTGCGAAAGGCAGCCCTTCACCGGCTGCAGCGTGTCTTTGCTGTGATCAGGCTTTTCAAGAATATAACTTCTTTCACTTAGCAAGATCTTTTGAGAGCACATTTCATTTTAATAATGCGTGTAAAAGAAAGAGGATATTGGTATGATCGGCACAACTGCTAAAGGTGCATGAAAATGATGTTTATGTTGGCATTTCCTGTTGGCAACTACTTTCTTTTAAGTTGAAGTCCTAACAGGCCAGTTAGGAAGAGCACATAGCATCTGCTGTAACAGATCAGAGTTGGGGAGGGAAGGCTTAGGGGTCTTTTGCTTCTATTAACAGCCTCTGTACTAAAGAAGCAGAGAGTTAGAAAGAAAACCTATCAGAGGTTTAACCCACACTTCAAAATCATAACAAAACAGCCACAAATAAGTTTTACACCAGTGCAGCCAGAAAGCATGAAAACAAATTAGGAATCTACCTACCTGGAAGTCTGTGATTAGCTCCTTTCCCTGGTTACCAATGGGTGAATCCCTGGATAAGGAAGTCATTGTGGACAGAAAACTGGAAGATTCTGTAAGATGAGGGAGCGGGGAAAGATCTTCCATTTGTTCTTTGAGGCCTTCTCCAATGTTGTCAACCTTCTCTAAGAAGGTTTGTAGTTCCTTCTGGAAATTTTTCATCCTTGAATTAACACTGTCCAAAAGTCCTGGTTCATTCTTGCACTCTATTTTTTCTTCATCCTTTTCAAAACTTTGCTCAGAGGAAACATTGCTGGTTATATTCACTTTTGCTTCATATATTAAACTATCTGTATCAGTGATTAGACGGTCCATAGCTCTTTCAAGCCTTTCAGCCTCATGTCTAATGTTGATCAAAGACTCCGCATCCTCTTTGGCCTTTGTTAGTTCAGTGGAACAGAGATCACTAACTTCTGATGGCTTTCCACTCCCAAAACCTGATGTCTTTTCATATGCATCTTCAGAATCGCTCTCGCCCCCAATAGGTCCCTCTCTCTTTGGTTGAGGTAGACGTCCTTCTTCATTGTCACATTCTTTCTTCCCTGCATCGCTCTCAGCGTCACTGTCCCTGGGGCTTGAAGTCCGCAGTCCTAGGTGAGAGGCAAGATCATAGCGCTGCACGTTGGACATTAATACACGATTCTCATACTGGAGTTTCATCACTTTCCCACTCAGTTCATTGATTTGCATCCGGGCTGTTTTCAGCTCTTCTTGTAAGGATCCACCACACTTGGAAGTGCTTTCATCAAGCCAGCCAGAGTCTTGCCCAGGCTCAAATTTGAATTTATTTAACTCATTTGTTAATTGTTTATTATGATCTTCAATTTCAGAGATTGATCTCCTCAACAGCTCTGCTTCTTCTTCTACAAATTGCAAATGGCGACGCAGCTCTGCAGCTGACTCTACAGAGTCACCATAAGGTGAGGTAGGAATGCTTGAAACATGGTCCTGGCTAATACAGACCCTTTCATACTGGCACCTCATATCTTCCATTTCAGCCTTAATACCTCTGTTTTCCACCTCTAGTTCTACTAACTTCCTGCCCAGTATGTTAGCTTCCTCTTCTACTAGCTTCAAGCGAAGCTTCAGTTCAGCTTCTCTGGTGCTGGGTGGCCCTCCAGCCTCTCCAATGGGAAGAGGGCTTTCCACATCTCCATAGATGGATTTGTACTTCTGGAGTTCTTGTTCAAGTTCATCTTTCTCTCTGCCTAGCTTGGCCATCTTCTTACGCATCAGTGCTGCTTCCTCTTTGGCAAACTGAAGCTGGCACTTCAAGTCAGCACTATCTTCCTGTCAATCAAAAAAAGCCCCAAATAAAGATTAAAAGGTTTCAATCAATGCAATGCTGGTTAGTTGTTGTTAAAATTAATCACATATCAGTTCTTGGAAAAATAATAATTACAAAGTGCAAATGTTTCAAAAATTGCACCATTTTGGGTGAAAGTTAGGAAGATCATTTAATTTAGAAAGCGAGGGCTCTGTTTTTACATTCATCTACTTCAGAATGCATGTATTTATAATTTTATAAAATCTTCCACCAAAACCAGCCACAACAAGGCACACCCTTGATGAGCAACACTGTAATTAAGTGCACACTTCCATGAGCTATCGTGCATACTTAACAATGACTGTTTTCCACAATTAGAAAATTGGAATCAGAAAACACTGTCTGATATTTTATAAATAAAAGGTAGAATGAAAGTAAAGGACTTCTTGGCTTCATAGAGGACACAACAGAATCATGGAGTTACTTCTGATTCAGAACAGATGTTTATATCCCTGGAGTTGATATTAACTACAAAATCAGGTATCAAGTATGTATCTTAGAGAAAGCCCTAAAGGTGTTTTCTTCTTCAAAAACCTTTACCTTATTAGCAATTCTAATTCACTGAAAATTCTAGTGGGGATTTCCCCATTGGCTTTAAATTGACAAACATTTTCCTAATATTTACTCTGAGTTATTGGTTATCTTTCACTGAACTTGGTGACATCTAAATTCGGGCATTTTTGTCAAGATAAGACTATTTGAAAAGCAGAATTACAGACTCTTGGAGGCATATACATTCAGCCAGAATTGCTATGGAGAAGCTTTGAAGACTGATAAGTACTTTGGAGATTTCATTATGTAAACAGTGTTCTGCAATATTTATTCATTGTATGTAGATTTTGTCACCTCTATGGCGAAAAAAGAGAAGAAAGGATTTTCTCCAGAATCAAGGGGTGGAGGAGAAGATGATATTAAGGGGGGAGGTGGGGGGAGAAAGAAGAAGAAAAGAGACAAATACATATATACAGAATAATTATCCTAAATATATGAAGCCAAGCAGTTACATTGCCTGGGTTCACATGACATGGCAAACCACCATGGGAACTGGCTATGGTGGATTGTCATACTCTGTGAATCCAGCCCACTCCTGCAGGGTGGCTTGTTTGTGAGCAAAGAGCCACCCTAGCAACCCAAGGCTTGTTCGAAGGGTTGTTGTAGCCACGATGGGTTACCATGTTGTCTGAATTCAGGTGACTGATCTCTTTATAAACACAAGGAGATGGTTAGTGAAACATTTGGCAAGAATGGCAAAATCCTCTTGGCACTTTTGCCGAGCTTGCCAGTGACAGTCACTCCATCAAGCGTCCAAGAGGCATGTTAGACGAACCAACACTGGCTCAGACCCTCCTGCACCAACTACATTAACCTTTGATCCTACTGGCATTTCTTTTCTATTTCCTCTACTTTTTTTTTTTAAAAAAAGGATATTGCTTTTTGTGATGTCCAAAGTTACAGCCAATGGCAGGCCCTTCAAAGTGTCCAAGCAGTATATTGAACTAGCTGTCAAAGGTTCACCACCCATTTTTAAAAACTGCACCCAAGATTTACATAAATGTTTACATTATTATTTTTTTGAGGGGGTGCACAACATCAACAACTCTCAAGTGCAGGGCCTTGACAAAAAGCCCCTCATACAGAAAGAAATACCTAACAAAATGCAAAACCCAGCAATGCTAAAGTCAAATCAGTCAAATATATAAATAATAACGTAATATTATGCAATTGAAAAGGCAGCTCTAGGATTGTAAAAGGTGTCCAGAAAAGATTACACTGTTTGAATATCAATAATTACACTAGTGTAGGTTGCATGAGGAGAATCAGCAGAAGCAGGAGCTTTCTCCTATTGGATCGGCAAGGGGCGGCATAGAAATGTTTTAATAAATAAATAAATAAATAAATAATCAGCCAATCCATGCTAGGGCAAAGCACGATGGTGGCTGTCCAGGAAACCACGCTTTCTTCCTCCTACAATTCCAACTGCAGTAACAGAACCCTTCTCATATCAAGAGAGCAGAGTCCATTTTGGCATCATTGATTTCTCAGAAATGTTGTTTTATTTTAAACTTAGGCACCCATACTTTTTGTATTATTTCTACAGAGCATTTCTTAGAATGCAGGACTCTTTCTATTTAAATGTATGTGTACCTTCTTTACCACATCTATGAATGGTTGCATTATGTCTTCTAAGCTTAGAATTGAAATCTGTTTGTTTCTTGTTTCCTGTGTTCCCTTCCTCATTTAAAAAAATCAGAGAAAAAATATTCTTTTGCTTATTAAATATAAACCAGCTCTTAAAAGACCTATGCCATGTTTTCCTAATACAATATCTCAGATTTAAAAGCCAATAAAATATTTGTATTAAAACTCCTGTTATTCTGGAATGACCCTACCTTAACCTGCATTAAAACAATCAAGAGCATTACTCTGAGACTACCAACTGCTGTGAATGGATTGTCTGGCAAAGCATTCAGCTGGCCAATTACTGGAAGAAGCCTTTAGAAAAATAATGGCCTACATTTGACCAATTGGTCAACTAAACAATTAGCATCAAAAAGAGAAGGCATGTGATTGTGGATAGTGATGCTGTCTATGGACAGGGCAGCTGTGAGCTTCCATCTTCACTGATGGAACTCCAGTTTCACTTTTCCAATTTCACCACATGCTGCAGCAACATGGCTCCCCATGCTTCTCCCAGCAATGTCTGCTTTGTTAGAGTGTATTGGTAGTGTGATATATGCACAAATATTTCCTTAAACATATATCTTGAAGTTGAAGATTTTAATGGGAGGAGGGAGAACCTAGCAGCTCCAGGTGACATAGAAACAAGCCTGAAACCAAGGCATAATTCAGGTATGTGTGGTAAGAGAAACATAGTTATAAACACATACTAATCCAAGAAAGATGTACTAAAAGTATATGGTTAAAAGATCATTCAGGTTCCATATAAATGTAAAAGATGGTACTTTAATGGTGCACTCTTACACACGTTTACTCAGGAAACTTCAAGACAGCTATGCATAGAATTACTGCCTAAGGAAAAACAAACTTCTTGGTGCTGTACTCAGAAAAACAATTCTTACCATCCCACCTCACTGCCTTGCCATAAACACATCAAAAGATGCCTCGGTGTCTGGTGGTGAAGACCAGATGACCCCACTCCATTAGTGGGTAACTGTCGAAGTGTAATCTCTGTGTTTTATAGGCTTGCTAAGGTGCCTCCCTAACCCTGTAAGTTACCCTAACATGTAACTTTTTTGTTTACTTAACTTGGCCAGCCTCTTCAAGGTAACTTTAAGTTTAGAAGGCCTGTCAAAGGCATCTAATTAGAGTGAAATGTAACTTTTCTTTATGGTGCTGTGACATGTATCCACTCACTTTCCTATCCATATCAAAGTATCCAATCACCTTCCTTTGTATTGTATTAACTCCTCTTTTGTGTATTCTATATAACCCTAAGGAAATTAACATGGGGTGGATCCATGAATTCAATTGTAAATAAACCTATTTGCCCTGACAAGAAACTGATTTCAGAGTCTCTGGATTGTGGATCTGGTGTGACAGCAAAAAAAGACATATTGTGACAGAAGTAGAGGAGACTAATACGTGTGTGAGAGAGAAAGAGTGAGTGAGAAAGAGATCAAAAGAAATATATAGCAATATTAATTAACAAGATCAAAGCATGCATTGTATTTCAATTAGAGCAACTGCAGCTGACATTTGACAGATTAAACCTTGGTAGATTTAATTTGCTATTATACATACATACATACATTTTTTTCCTGATCCCATGCTCCAAAACTTCAATATTATGAACACAAATAAACATAACATTCATTACCAAATGGCATGCTAATTAAGCACTGAGAGACCAGCTCTGGTAGCAAGACAAGGCTATTAAATGCTGAGCAGCAGAAAAATAACAGACTAATGACATAAAATATGCAAATGAAAATGCCATGCATTCACGTCAGAATTCAAAGTGAGCTCACTTGATACCAAATAATGTGAAACAGGACTTAAAATGACATATTGCATGCCTTCACCTGTTCTTAATCTACTAGGCAGCCTGATTGATCTGGAACTGAGGCTCCCGGTGGCTATGAAAGCCACTTCCTGATTCTCTTCTTTATTGTGTTGGTCTGAATTATAGGACCATTCAGGCATGCCTGCATACAATGCACGTGTGAATAGGGGAACAGAATAATACCCACTAGCTCTACCCTCCCAGTTACCAAACTTTGACTGGTTCATCCTTAAAAAAATCTACGCATACACAGATTCACACATATAGGCTATGCCTACACCTTCTGCATCTTTCATTCTATAAAAAATGTTCTATAAAAAGAAATTGATTGGCTGTTCATAATCTTGTAATCTGGAGAAGTTGCAGAAATGGTTGGAGGGGAGAAAACCGAGAATATGAATCAATTGGAGTGGCAGCACAAAAGCTGTGATGAAAAGTGAGAGTTTAATAACATTCCAACACAGAGGTGTATCTATACCTCTGACCAGCGGGAAGACACAAAGAGCAAGGGTGAAGGGTCAAATCTCCCATCAGCACCTCCTCAATGGTCTCAGGCGGGCAGAATGTAGCTATGCGCTTACTGCATTGCAAGCCAGATGAAATGGTCTGGTCTGGTCTGGTACCAGCATGCCTACCTTGCGCTGAAGGAACAGCTTTCTTTGTGTTCTGACTGCTGCCTGGCATTTCCCAAGAAGCTCCATTCTGCAGCTCTGCTGAACAGAAACTTTTTTTTCAATAAAACTAAATGGAAAAGCCTTCGCTGACCCTCTCTTTGCTTTCATGGTATTGAAACCATGGGGCTTTTAAAATAAGTGATTCCAATATTCATAATCCTAAAATATAAGTTTTTGGGTACTGTAATATATTGAGGGAGAACTTTATAAACTCAGGTCCAGTCAACATGAGATGTAATACATTTGCTCAAGTATCTGTTTATACAGGAAATACAGGAACAGGCAAAATATCCTACAGATATTTTGGCCTACAGCTCCCATCATCCCTCAAAATGGGCTATATTGGCTAGGGCTGATAGGAGCTGCGGACCAAAACAATTGGAGGGCCAAAGTTGACTTCCCCCGAGATGACAGAACCACTGCCACTTGAATTCAGACTCATCTCTTCATAAACAGAAGAGAGTGTTCTCTTTGTGGATGTTTCCCACTGAAGGAAGTACATGTGCTTTTTTGTGGGGTGAGTTGCAGCAAGTCCTCCTCTCTTCTGTGGTCCTCAGCACCACTAGCCACGCTGTTCTGGAGGGCTCCCAACCCCCTACAACAGTCTCTCAGGATGTACGAGGAGGAGGAATCAGCAGAAACAGCCACTGCAGGGGTAGAATTCTGCAGAGCACAAGACTGGATCCAGCCCATGTTCATTCAGTCTGACCAATAATGGTGACCATGTAAGCTCTGGCTGGTTGCCAGTCTTTCCAAGAGGCAAGAAAATTTCATTGATTCGGGTCGCTTCATTGATCTACAGGGCTTTGTGTCTGTTGTAGTATTGTACAATACAGACAAAACATGTAGTACACAGAATGCAGCATTCCAACACATCAGTGTGTTTGTTTGTTTATTATTTTAAAGCAATGCAAGTTTAAATTTATGTGGCTGTCAAATGTGAAAGTGAGAGACAGTGGCCACACTTGCACACAACTGTAAGGCAAAATTCCAGAGAATTTTGCAATTGCTTGTGGGTTGGTACACACAACCCAATAGCATCCACTTACCCCTACCCATCAATGGGAGCAATTTAACTACATCAGAATTAAAGGTTTAATATTATGTCCAGACTGAGATTCTTGGCTTGTCACTCTCCTAATAGGTATATTTTAGGAACAACAAGCCAGTAAATCTGGTTCAGACCATGTTTATTCCCTGATTAATTAAGTTGCTTCTGCAAGAGTGCTCAAGTATGCAACTAATTCATGGTAAATCAGAATTCTGATTTATACTTGCTGACATTAAACATGACGCTCCAAAGCAGGCTTCACAGTCCTCTTAAAGCTAGCCAAAGAAAAAGCAACTATATTACAAATGGATTAGCAATCTGTACAGCTGGAGAATGTTGGTATTATTTAGTACACAGACCTGCTTAATTCATAAGTATAGAATGCCCATGAGCTAGCAGTCGGGAGGAGCCGCTTGCCCTTTCTATAACCACATATACTTCCATTACCTCACAACATTTCTTTAACATCAGGAGAATAGTGCATTCGGTGTAACATAAAATGCCACACATTCTTCTTTCTAAGACGTCTTATTCTGACTTTTGAATCAGGCTGGTTGTAACTCTCACAGGGAATGCTGGTGACTCCTCATTGCAGCCTTTATTGTGAACTTCATAGGAACGATCCATTGTGCTGAACTCCCCCACCAAGAGGTGCATTTATTCATTTACTTATTATTAAATTTGTATTCTGCAACCAATTTGTCCAACGGAACTGTCTAGGTGGATTACAGAGCCAGTAAGACAATAATATACATAATATAGAATAAACTAATAATATAAACAAAACATAACAAACACCATTTGCAACCATATACATAACACAATATTATACAGCTGACAGTAGAACAGTAATGTAAGAAGGTAAAACAACATAGGTTAAAATTCTAAGTCTCAGTAATGCCTTTAATGCCATTAAAATTTGAAGAGACAAAATCAACTGTTAATTGATCAATTGTCCATCAATCATGGATAGCTCCTATAAAGACCAAAATAAAAGCTGCATGGTTTCCCACTGACGTAAGAGTCACTAGGTTCCCTTTATTGTCTTTGAACAATTCTATGAAAGTAAGTTTGTTGTCTTGGCAACAGGGCACATGCAGGTCAAACCATGTGCTCCAATTGCAGTGTCCAGGGACATGGAGAGTCACAGCATCATTATCAATGGTACATCAGGATGTCATCAATAGGAAATTGAGAAAATATGGAAGGCAGAGTCAGCTGTGAGTAATTTCAAATGCATAGGACAACACCCACAACACGCCCCTTACAAAAAGAGCCTCTCCTATTAAAAAATAAGATCTGATAATTGTTTGACAAAACTATGAATAGCATCAAGCCACAAAAATGCTGTTTATTCCTGCTACCTACTTGGTAAGAAAAGGACATAATACGGTAAAATACTGATAAAGTGTCTGTGAGCAGATCATGCTGTGCTCATTCCTGTATTAGCTAATTCTTTTTCGGTGCTGTTCTCATGCGACCAGGCCAAAGGAAATTAAAACACAGATAGCATGAGAATATAGGGCACAAGGAAGCTGAAAGGGTCCATTCACATTCTGCCAACAATGTGATGCCACGTAGAGTGTGGGCTATCATTTCTTATCTTCCTCCTACTTACTGTATGAGGACACTGGGAGAAATCATTTAATGCTGTAGTATATTCAGTAGAGAAGGGTTTTTTCCTTCTTTTATTATTTATATTTTTAACCAAACCAAACCTCTGTTTCTTCTTGGTATGTGGAATCTCAGTTGCATGAGATTTAGTAACAGTTGAGGGATGAGTGCAGGGAAGCCAATTTAAACTGAATTCAGACAGCAGTACTAATCGTTTGGTGCCTCTTGGCAGTCTACCTCTCTCTCTCTCGAAAAAAAAATGTGTATATGTTAGAGTGAACTGCATAAGGAGTTACTTTTCATGTGCTTTTTAAAAAAAATTCCCTGATTGTTGTAGAAATACCATGAAACAGAAGGGTAAGCATTCACCTAAATATGTGAGAAATGGGTAGAAGGATAGGGCCATGCCAATTCCACCCGACTCAGTTCAGACCTTGCAGTATTGACTTTGGAAAGTTGGAAAAGGGAAATGCATCATAACCATAGTTATATTACATTTCTGTAACACCTGCACTCAAAGATCTCTGGGTGCTTCACAACATTTTAAGTCACACATTCAGATTTTGACCTAGCCTGAATCTGCTTAGCTTCCAAGACTAGGCAGGGTCAGGCACTTCAGGCTGTACATAAGCTCCTGTATTAGTGTTCAGCTGAATGAGGAGTCACGGATCCTGCCTTACTCGAGTTTCCAACATGCGTGGTCCCATCCCGCTACTGACATTACACTGGAACATTAGCCCAAATGTCTGAACAGGGCTGGACTTTTGACAGAGGTAATGATAAACTGGCACATATTAGTTATAGATCGATTTCTCCATTTCTAGTCTGAATCCAACCGACTGTTTGTTTGTCCAAAGCCCCAAAATTGCTTGGGATCTATAGGCCTCCAATGCCACCCCCTTTTTGGGAGGGGATTTATCACCAGCCTTAACTTACTCTATCACACTTCGCTGCTGTGTCTTCGTCTTGCATTATGATTGCATTATATTTATACCGCACCTTTCATCACCTTTCTTTTTCTTGCAAGGTACTCAGTGCAACTTGCAACTTATAATTTCTCCTCTCATTTTATCCTCTCAACAACAACACTATGAGCTGGTTAGACTAAAAGGCAGTGACTGGTCCAAGTGGAAGCTAGAACCTGGATCTGCTGTGTCCTAGTCCAACAGTATAACCACTATATCCAGCTGGCTCTCTCTCTTTATATAGAGTATTTTGAAAGTTAACATCAGTGCACAGCATTGCAAATCTTTTTTCTGTTCCTTGCCATAGTACCCTTGCATGCATAAACTGGATATGTTCGCATGGTCAGGCTCACTGTGGGTTGTTCTCCCCCTTGGTCCTTCAGCTGGTATCCCAGTGTCCCTTGTGTCACAGATCATTTTCCCTGTCCCTGTTCAGAATGTGACCCTTTTACATCTACCATCACTTAAATCAAGACTCTTTTCCTTCTCTGCTGCTGTTTCCCCACTAAAGATTCCAAAAAGCACTATTGGGTTCTACTTTCTTTTTCAGCCCCCAAAATGTACACACATCTTGGCAATTTAATAATAATGGTGGTGATTATAACACCACTGATCAGGAATTACACGAGTTAATGCTTTCTGCTTTCCAATATATGCAGTCCTGCCTGGTCTATTACCTTGTCAAATATTAATAGACAAATGAAGCACCACCTTTGTGGTTTCTTTCTCATTTACTGGCGTGTTCCAACTGATGGTGAGGCATTTGATGACGGCAATGTAGCCTTTATATAGTCTGACTGCATTATGCTGTTACCTTTTAATGGTTGCAACTGACAAGAAAATAGACCAGACAAAACTGCATATCTGAGAAAGAAAGCTGCCCTGGGGAACAGTCCAAATTCAGACAGCATGACAACTCCATGGCTACTTGCCCACTGTGGGTTGACATGATGTGCAAACCTTGTTATTAACCCAGTCATTGAACCATGATCTGTTGCTGAAACATGGCTTACAATGCTGTCTTAACACAACCCAAAGCATGGCTTGTTACATTTTCCCCTACCTGCCTCAGTGAAGGCTGTCAATAGCCAATGGAGAGAACATTCACTAGCTAATGCAGAGCATCTCCAGCAAATATATCTTTTCCAGATCTCACCCTGTTAATTTTGTTTTGTTCTTTATTGCACTTCAATCATTTGAGGAAGTAGATAATTGCCTAAGGGCCTGATCAGACATTATTTTTACCAAGATAATGTTGACACGATAAATGTTACATATGAAGCAAGCAGGATTTTTTCCCTTCCATCTTCATTCCCACTTACTACCTGAGGAATCCAAAACTGCTCAGATCACATGAAATCTCATGCCAGGGTAATCTTGTCACAGCGTCAGAGCACTGTCCATAGAAACTGGGAATTGTTTTAGTGGTGAGGAATAAAGATTTTCACCAACAACCATACAATGAGTGAAAATCCAGTTCACATGCCCGATCTGTTTGGCAGTTAATGGTATGAAAGCTGGGGGGAAATATTGATTACTTTATAGCCAGCTGAAAACAGAAGCACAATCTAAAATTTTCCATGGTGAAAAATCATATTCCAGAAATACAATAACATCTGAATCCAGTTGGGGTGAGGGGACAGCCACACTTTTCTACTTTAGTCAGGTTGAAAAAGACTGATAACTTGCGATCACATGCTGTTACCTGAAAACAACAGTTCAGACTCTGAGAGATCAACACACTATGTGTTGTTTTAGGTGCGAACTGCATTTGGTGCCAAGATACTCATTAGCACAAAAACCTTGGCACCAAGGATAAATTTAGCTAATGTCCCTGAGCTCTATCTGCTCCAAATACTCCGAGACAAGGCAATTTATTTTCCATAAGAAAAAAAAAAATCTGCTTTTGTCTACAGACATGGGATGGGGGACAGGGAGGAACAGAAAAGAATCAAAGGTACCATTTTAGCAAAGTTATAAACAATTATCAATTGCAACTGAATTATGGAGATATTTAAAAAACCCAACTCCCCTGATGCCCAACCACATTCACTAAATGTTTTCCCAAAACTGACATGTGCATGGCTGGAAACAGTACCTGAGCAAATGCCTTCTTTTCTTTATGAATATCCCTGCTGCCTCTTCTCTTCAGGGAGCTCTGAGAAACAATAACATAGATAATAAATAAAAAGTTGCATACAAAGGAAAGAGTTAGGGAGATGTTACCAAAGTCATCCAGTGCAATAGTGGAGAACATTGTTTTCTGGCACTGTCTTGCCTTCTGCTTTCAATATCTGATGCCTTAAAAATAATTTTGAAACCTTATTGATGATATTACCACAAATGCTTCTACATTTTACATTAGGTATGCTGCTTGAAACAGCATGTTGCAGTAACAAGGACTGAACGTTCATTCTCTCAAATGAAAACAGCTGAGTCAGTGTGTGTTTGTGAAAGACCTAATCCTTCTGACTGGAAATGCTGTACACTTTCCATAGGTGTTTCACCAAGCCTTGGTAAGGATGACATGGGGGAGGGGAAAGAAATTGGAGCATCATGCATGTCATCTGAAAGATTTAGGAACTTTGACAATAGATTGGACTACAGCTACAATCCTTTTACACAATTATTTGTGAGCAGGACTCATTAGGACTTAAACATGCTTAGAACTGCACTAAAAGATGGTTGGCTTTGTGTATCAGTAGGAATTTTGTTTTGCTTTTGACCGTAAGAATGAAAGATTCTAAGACTAGTGGAAACGTATATGGTAAAATGTAATGGAATTAGTTTAAAGCAATCAACTGGCATTTTGCTCCTAGCTATTGAACTGGATTATTTCAGTTAGTCAGATGCTGAAGATTACAATTAATCCCCCTTTACCTGACCTGTGTTGTAAGCACCGTAGCTATTTACAGTTGACTCACATACAGTAGCATATGCTCAAGCTACTCTACAATTTATTTTTGTTTCTGCATGTTCAAAATGCTAATCTGCTTTTGAGATTACTGTGATTTGTTATTGCTTATATGTTGCCAACCCTGATCCAAGAGAAGTTTTTGAGCCCTTTTCTATTTAGGAACATAATATTGCACTGCTATGAAATAAAATCTCGAGTAGGCCACAGTCTACTTTTATACTAGGATGATTGTTCACATATTTCTTAGGAGCCATACAGAAAAGACAATAAATCTTTTTCCTAAAAAATAAGCCGCTTTATGCCATATGAAGCACAGTCCACTGTTGTCATTGAGATCACTGATCAATATGGTGCAGGAAGAACTAGCTGCTGTGAATGTATTATTTGAACAACAGTTTTAAATAATAGAGAGACATCCATCTGAGTGACCAAGAGCATCCTCTTAATTTTACCTGTGTACCATGCCAAGAAGCAATTGCATTATGGAAGGTTATTTCCCTTGAACAACTAGCAGCATTCAAGACTGAACACCCTTCACAGTTACTGTGAAAACTTTCTTCTTTGGTCCAGCCCTTGATAGCCTGGGATGAAGGGCAGCATTTAATATCTGTTAGTTGATACAAGTGATATAAATGATTTTGATTGCAGAAGGGCGTCCTTGACTTCCGGGATGCCACTGTCAAAGCAGTGACAGAAAAAGGGTTGGTTTATATTTCACAGACACTGTCAAAGTGCTTGTGCACATACCCAAATGTCATCACGACCACTTCAGGTTGGTTCATGGCTGCACACAATTACACAGTTTATGCATGCACAGCATCTTAGCACATGCCAAAGCATGGAATTGCCCACCCATGGCCACTCTTCATACCACCGTCACAGGCTACAACTTCTCCATGTCTTGACCCTCATCTTAATCTGAGGAATTTCTATAATTTGGGTACTTTGACCCAAAGTATGGCAGTTACTAGTTGCCAGCATGATCGGGAACTCCTAGTCTGACCAGCTGATAAATTCATTTAGAAGTATTATTCCAAGAAGGGTTGACAAGTAAGTTTATGATATGTACCATAATTCCTAAAGCAGGAACACACTGTGAATAGACTGCTGAAATTAAAAAGTTCTACAGGGATATATAGCAGAGAGCTTGACTATTGGGCAGCATAAAAATGTAACAAAATAAATAACTTCAGGTAGCTGTGGCTGAATTATGGCTCGGGAAGATTCTACAATGTTTCCTCATTTTTTTCCACATTTGAGAAAAATAAAAATCTATGTAGGTAGCCCAAAAATATGGCCTGAGATCTCACTACAGTCTGACTCCTCATATCCTGGACTGTGGAGGATAATACTATGCTGAATTTTCCATTCAGATTTTAATATACAGCTTCAGTTCAGCAACCGTGAGATATTTATCATCTTCCATTTTCAGCTGGCCTCAAGGCTGAAGATGCCCTGTTAGATCACTGAGCCCTGATAAAGCCATTTTGATATGACTGATCCGTCTTTACAGTGATTCCCATCTACTCCTTGACTACTAGTATATAAACGTTATCCATTTAATAATCTGGATTGGCAGTCAAAATGAAGCTACGTTTGAAAATTTCATAAGCTTTACAGCCTGGCTTCCAGAATGTAAAATACATTAATTGGCCTAAAGTAAATGATTAGTCAAGACTCCTAAAAAGTTTCTATCTCTTGGATTCTTCTAAAGAACAATCTTATATATGTTTACTCAGAATTAAAGTCTGTTAAGTAAAAACAGCACTTAGTCCCAATAAAATGTATATAAGATGGCAGTACTAGTGATCCAAAATTCAAAAAGACTTATCAGCTTATTGTTCTTACGATACCTTGTTCTTTCTGAGATGCTAATTTGGCTACTAACAAATAACTCCTTCTGACAGTTTCGAGTACATACTGCAGTGAGGAAAACAGAAGGATGCCTCTATTTTTATTTATTTATTTAAAACATTTCTATGCCGCCCCCATCGCAACAAAGCCTCGGGGCGGCTCACAGCATATTTTTGAAAGTCTTTAACTGCAAAAATTACCATTCTGAACTGCAGCAAAACTGAGATGCTTCTCCCTGGATTTCCACCATGATGTATAGTGGTGATCATGAGAGGACCAACTCATTCTCAAGTATAAAAAGGGGAAGGAATAATCTTGGTTACTGCATGTTCTGATCTTCCAGAGCTGCTTCCCCGAGACAAAGGTCATTGCCTGAATTCTGGGAAGCAAAGGCCAGCCTTCCCCCAGTGGCATCCAGATGTCCCAGCCAGCATAGCCAATGGCCAGAAATACTCAAAACTGTGGCCAAAAGCATCTGAAGGGCTCTGGGTTGTGGAAGACCAACATGGCTATAGAAACCATGGGCTGAATCTTCTCTAGTGGAAGGATCCCTTTGATGCAACCCACTGCATTCCATTAGCCCAGGGCTATTTGTCTGGGCAACAATACTTTACCATCTCATCTACTGAAATTCCCTCAGCATCTGAATTTCTTTGAATTACTGAAGCAAAGGGCACATTTATCATGGCATCGTAAATTGACCTTTGTTGCTTTTTATTTTATATTTTATGCTATTAAATATTCTGCCTATAGAGCAAATCTATATTCCTTTCATCCTGAAGAAAGGCAAAAGAATGCTGGCACAGTTGTGTTTTTCCAGTCTCTATCCAGCTTGGTTGAAATCATGATCTCATATTGATATGCAGTGGGAAATGTGTCATACCGAGTGCTGCCCAGGCCTTAGATGAAGCAGATGTTAAAATGAGAATTCTCCACACAGTGCCTGTTCTTTCAATTCTAACTTTACAGGCATAGTTGCTGCAGCTTTTCCTGCTACATGGCATTTCTTCAAGATCACACATCAAAGGAGAAAATCAAAACCCACAGGCCATAATGGAATTTTAGTGGCTTTCAAAGAATTACCTGCTTCCAAGACTCGGCATAAGTTGCACTGTCAAGTTAATTCAAATGCCATTGCTATTCCCTACTTGCTCGCTGCCCCCACCTCTCCGGTACCTTTCGCTGCAGAGCTACCATTTCATAAAGGACAACCATTAGAGCTTGTGACCTTCAACAGACCCTTTATAGTCTGCCTGCAGAAAGCTCAGTGCAGAGAAATCACTAAGCAGTCTGAAATCTGGAAACAGATCCAGGGGGTTCATGCTTACAACACAACTTTGGCAAGTGCAAAAACTGGAATTGGTTAAGCAGAGTATTTAAAAATTCCTATGATGGAAAAAGTCATGTTAGCTAGTTTGATAGAAGCATTCTGTTTCAATATCCTTATTAATGTTATTTACAGCACAATCCTATGCACATCTACTCAGATGAGTTCATTGAGACTTACTCCCAGTTTAGTGTACATAGTATTGAAGCTAAGGGAATTATGGCCCTTGAACGTGTGCACCGTGTGTTGCAATCCTTTTATCCATCTTTCTTCATAATAAACTTGTAATGTGGGTCATAATAATTATTATTCCTAATTGTTCCAAACTATTTGCACCCACACACTCGATACGTTACGATTTGCTCATTCTGTAATACAGAGGGTGCCAAAAATATGTACACATTTAAAAAAAACTGTATTGATATTGTTATACACAATATATACTGATAACAAAAGATGAATACAAGTCATGTTTGACTTCTGCAATTACAAGAGGTGCTCAAAGTGGTTATCATCAGCACCCAGACACTTCTAATTATGGTGAATTACTGCTTGAGCAGCGTTGACCAAAGTACCACCATCTTTTGAACAAACATCATATTCAATTCAACTTCAAAAAATAATGCATAGATTACATCTCTTAAAATGTGTATATATTTTTGGCACCCCTGGTATAAACTACAACTAACTACAATAATTAGTCATGAAATTAAAGTCAGAGAAACATCAACATTACTGTTTATTTGTTACTGTTCTTCTAAGTAATTAACAGCAGCCGCTTACTCTAACAATAATCCTCAGGGCAAGGAGAGAGCAATTGCCCAGCACCTAATGAACTGAGCAGGGATTTGAACCTGACTTTTTTCTATGTCCCAGCAAGGTATGCCACTATTTGGAACCTGGATGGGCCAGAGACAACTTCCATCTCTACCATGTGGAAGCTCTTTTGTATCTCTTATGAAGCAACCTGCAGTCTGATCCTGTGTTTACACAGAAGTAAGTCCTGCAGAATTAAGAGAGGCATATGCTGAAGTACACAGAATTGTAACTTTCATTTTATATGAAACCCACAGGGTAATTAGTTTACTTTTATTTTTTTTATTTAAAACATTTCTGTGCCGCCCCCATTGCAACAAAGCCTCGGGGCAGCTCACAACATCCATAAAAATACAATCAATAATTTTAAACAGGTACCATCTTGGCTATATATTAAAATCTATAAATACAATAATAATACATTAACAGTTAAAATAACTTTTAAATAAAAAGGTCTTCGCCTGGCGCCAAAAAGCAAATAATGGCGGCACCAGGTGGACCTCTCTGGGGAGCAGATTCCATAGGTGGGGTGCCACCACAGAAAAGGCCCTCCTCCAGGCACTCACCCTCCTAATATCCTTCATGGAGGGTTCCTGGAGAAGGGCATCCACTGCCGATTGTAGGGGGCAGGCAGGCATATATGGACGCAGATGTTCCTTTAGATAACCAGGTCCCAAGCCGTTAAAGGCTTTATAGGTCATAACCAACACCTTGAATTGGGCCTGGACTTCAATAGGGAGCCTGTGCAGCTGACGGAAAACTGGGGTTATATGAGAACAACGCCCGGTCCCCGTCAGCAACCTGGCAGCTCTATTCTGCACCAACTGAAGTATCTGGACCGTCTTCAAGGGTAGCCCCACGTAGAGCGCGTTACAGAAATCTAGTCGGGAAGTTACCAACGCGTGGGTCACTGTCGCCAGGCAGTCATTCTCCAGATAGGGACGCAGCTGATGGATCAGCCGGAGCTGAAGGAAGGCGCTCCTCGCCACCGCCGTCACCTGAGCCTCTAACAACAGCTCAGGGTCGAGGAGCACTCCCAAGCTACTTTTAGGTTTAGTTCTAGTTCCTTAGGCATGAAGATATATGTTTTACAGATGTTTTACTCCAGACCTGGAAGCTTGTTCCAAGGATGATGCTGGGATTCCACATAAAAGCCAGTGCCGGAAGAACTATTAAGGGTGCAAGGTGGGGGGGCAGGGTGTGGAGGAGACACAATCCATCACCATATCATTGTCAGCAGGTGAGGCTGTGGATGTGCTAAACCGGTGTCTGGCTATGATAATGGATTGGATGAGGCCTAACAAACTGAAACCCAATCCAGACAAACCTGAGATGCTGGTGTTGAGTATTCCTTTGCCCAGATTGGGGATGTTCAAGCTGTTCTAGACAGAGTCACACTGCACCTGAAGGAGCAGGTTCAAAGCTTGGGAGTGCTCCTTGATCCATTTTTGTCACTTAAGGCTCAGCTGGCATCAGTGGCTCAGAGTGTCTTCTACCAGCTGCACCCCAACCTGAACAAGGATAGCCTGGCTTCAGTAATCTATGTTCTGGTAATCTCTAAAGCAGATTACTGCAACACACTCTATGTGGGGCTGCCCTTGAAGATGGTTCAGAAGCTGCAGCTCGTGCAGAATTCAGCAGCCAGATTAATAACTGGGACCTGGAGATCCAAACATATAACACCAGCTCTGGCCTACCTGTACTGGCTGCCTCTATGCTTCCGGTCTCAATTTAAAGTGCTGGTCTTAACCTGTAAAGTCCTACATGGTTGTGACTGTAATACCAGTTGAACCAACTCCCCCATCCCTGATCTACCGAGATGCTATGCTGCTGTCTGACCAGCATGGGAGGGCCTGCAACTTCTCTAGGTAATTGGCTCCCTTGTTTCCTGTTGTTCAGCCAGAATCTGATTTCGGGTAACTTAAACCTATCATTTCACGTCCTGCACTGTGCATTGATTAAGAAGATATCATGGCCCTTCTCAGTGTGACAACCTTTCAAGTACTTGAAGAGTACTGTTGTATCTCTCCTCGGTCTTCCCTTCTCAAGGCTAAACATGTACAATCCTTTCAGTCTCTTTTAACAGAGCTTTGCTTCTAATCGCTTGATCAACATTGCTACCCTCCTCTGAAATTTTTCCAGTTTGTCTCCATCTTTCTTAAACTGTGGTGCCCAGAACAGGATCCAGTACTCAAGATGAGGGCTACCCAGTGCTAAGCAGAGGGGAGCTATCTGATCTGGAGTGATACTTCTATTAATGTAGCCCAAAATTGCATTTGCCTTCTTTGCAGCTATGTCCGATTGTTGACTTATATTTACGCTTGTGATCCACAATAATTCTGAGATCCTTCTTGCTTGCAATATGGTTGAGCCAATTATCCCCTTGTAATTATTCATTTGGTTTCTTTTGCCTAAGAGCAGATTTAAATTCCATCCTGCTGTTTTCCGCTCCGTGCTTTAACCTATCAGGGTAGCTTTGACTTTTGTTTCTGTCTTCTAGGAATTAGCTATCCCACCCAGTTTTGGGTCATTTGAAAAGCTGATAATCATTCCCTGCATTTCCTCATCCATATTAATCCAAATCATTAATCAAAATGTTGAAGAGCACTGGGCCCAGGACTGAATCCTGCAGTTACCTGTTGTTACCTCTCCCCAGTTTGAGAAGGTGCCATAGATAAGCAATCTTTGAGGCCAACTCTGTAGCCAACTGTGGATTCCCCATGAACTAACCCACTTATAGCTAGTTTGCTAATCAGGTTATCATGGGCAGTTTGTCGGAAACAAAGGTGAAGATAGATTATGAGGTGAAGATTCTTATGAAGTGAAGATAGATTATGTCCACACATTCCCACAGTTCATAAGGGAGGTTACCCAATCAAAAATGAGATCAGATTAGTCTGGCTGGGTTTGTTCTGAACAAATCCATGCTGGCTTCCCATAATCACTGCATTCTTTTCAAGAAGTTTGCAGATTAAGTACTTTATGATTTGCTTCAGAATTTTCCCAAGGACTGATATCAGCCTGACTGCTGTATAGTCCTTAAATTCCTCTTTTTTTGAAGAATAAGACAATATTAGATCTCCAGTCATCTGGCATGCCACCTGTTTTCCATGATTTCTCAAAGTGAATAGACAATGCATGTGAGAGTTCTTTTGTTAGTTCCTTTATCACTCTAGGATGAAATTCCTCAGGTCCTGAAGATCTGAACTTGTTCAAAGTACTGAGGTGTTCCTTCAGCATTTGCCTTCTAATCTCAAGTCCCTTCAGCTTGTACTTCACCTTAACATAATGATATGTTAGATCCCAAAAACACCATTGTTGTCAGCAAAGGCAATTATAATTCCATCGCAGAATAATGGGTTTGCAAAAGGATATAGGAAATTGTAGCTTCATGTTTTCTTTTATGAAAAAATGTACTTTCCCTTTCAGAAAAAGAAAGCACTCCTTTGGAAAACTGTTGTACATATCATCAAGTTTCCAGAAGAGTAGTTATCAGTCTTTGAACCTGAAACCCCCCTTTTTTTAAGATGAGACTCAGATGTTATGTCAAAGGTTTGGCATGCTATTCAGTGTGGATTTAGAAATTCAGTCTTCACAACTGTAAACAAAGCAACACACACCAGGTTTCTAGGACCAAAATAACCCCTACTTCCTGTGGAGCATTAGGTAAAGTTCTAAGGAGTGAACAGATTAAGCAATCACCAATACAACCTCCCACACTGGACATGTCCCAGATAACCTCTATAATCTGCTCTTGCCCATCTATCCGCTTATAGTTGTAAAGGTATTGTTCACTGCTATAGCCCTCGCACTCTTTCTCTCTCTTTCCTGCTCCCTCACTCCACTTAAATCTCACAGTATAAATGGCCTAAGGATAAACAGTCACAATCTTGTTATAGTGAAATGAACCAAATTTGGAATATGATTTTTGAATGCCAGTTACAAGTGTCCCATTTGGTACAAAATAATAAAAGAAAGAACTCTGTGTTGAAACAAAATTTGAAAAATGATTGATGACTCTAATAAAAGAATATTATGTAAAATAACTCAGGTTTATTTGAAATGGGTTAGAATTGGGCAGAGGTTCCTCGCCACTAATGGTAAAGAACCAGTAGAAGGTGGGGGGCATCTGTTGTGAAACCTTCATCTATGCTTGTGGATGAATTTATTTGGCCAGGGCGGCTTATTTTATTCTAATGTATATATTTTAATTGTTATTGTCTTAATTTATTGTGTATTTTATTCTATGCTGTGAGCCGCCCCGAGGCTTCGGCAAGGGGCGGCATAGAAATGTTTTAATAAATAAATAAAAATAAAATTTAATATTTGTGGTGGACCAGAAAGAGGGACACTCTGGGAATGGGGTTGCACCCAGCCACTTTTGGGTCTGCTGGACAGACCTTCCCATGTCCCTGAGAAGCTGACACAGCTAATGACCTTCCATTGCATTCAGCTGGCAGCATTTAAAAACAAGGATCTTCCCACCTCCCACCTTAGCTGGCCTGGCGTCACAGGGCTTTAGAAGAGATACAGGAACTCCCTGGACTCTGGATAGCATTATGCCATCCATGGTGAAATAGGGGAATATTCTCAGAAAAGTGATGTGCATTTATCCCCATGTATTAATTTAACAGTAAGTCATTTATAAATAATAACAAGATGCTGTCATGCAAGCTAAAAATATATTTCTCAACTCTCCTCTTGTTGGTGAAGATATAGTTATGAAAAACAGTTCTGTTGCAGATACGATGAGTATCTCCTATAATTTGGAGTCTGGGTCTTTACTAACTGAAAAAATATTGTGTACGTTGAGTATGAAAGGGCCATACAATCTTACATTAAGTTTATTTTAAAGAGGCTTAAGCTTTCTTTGGATCTTGACAATCCAAATCCTCACCCACACTGGGGTGCCCAATCAAAGAGAATTACAATTTATTTGGACATTTAGGATGCACACATGTGGTAATCTGTAAGAAGCTACAAAGGATCACACAAAATGGCGATATTATATAATGTCTCAGTCATGTACCAGTTGGAACCAATGTTGACTGGATTAAGTCAAAGAGGACAAAGGGATGCGGATTTTAGCATGCAAATTGGAGATGTGGGGTGATGGATCAAGACCAGAGTGGGGGGCAAAGGGTTAACTTCCTCCTCCCTCCCTTTCTAAGGTTTGACTGATAGCTTAGTTAAGGTAGTATCAGGTGAATTACACCATTTTGCATGGGGATGTATACTTCTGTATTATAAAACTTAAACACGGATTGCCATGGTATGTGCAAATTGGGCTAGAAAAGACTTCTGTTCAAACACTTGGAGAAGGATTAAGCAGTCACTCCACATATTCCTCCAACCAAACTTGTATCTCTTCAAGGCTGGTTTTAAATTCTAAAATAATTTGATCACATGTCTGCGGTTTGAACAAAGTGATGGGAGAGCAAGCCCCAACTTCGGCTCAGGCTTCTGCTTTCTCTCTTCTGGAACAGGCTTTCAAGGAGAATTTTCACACACTGAGGCTTAAAGCTGTCCTTGCTTCCATTTGCTTTTTTAAAAAGAGAACTTGTACTGGACAGAATGGTCATTTGCATCACAAATGCCTCGTTCACATTTTCTTATGCTTTAATCACCCATTAAACAAGCCTCAAGTGTGAAAAAACTGAGGTTGAGCTTTTTTGAAAGCCAAGTGAGAGAGAGAGCTGGCATAAGATCCCCAACATTTCCTTTTCAAAAGAAGTAGCAGCAAGTTGGAGACATGCATGAACCAGGCTGGGACAGTGAGGGGGTTAATCGAAGCTGCTTCCAGGCTGCTATTTGCCTTGATGAGGAAAGCATAAACATGTGCACATTTCTCCAGTGTGGCCAGTATTTTAGCTAAAGAAATGGTGCAGGGAGGTACAGTTAAGTTCCCCATCTCCAGTGCCGTGGCCTTGGTCTAATTTTGAGGTAGCCCATGACTACCGCTTTACAAAAAAAGAAAAAGAAATCCTTGGGAAATCTACAATTCATGCAATTTGTCCCTGACCACCTCCTCCAAATGCCCGAGCAGGAAGAGGTGGGACCACCTGCTATGATGCTTTTTATAAATCTGACCCAGAAATAACCGGATGCGTGGGTTGCTTTCCTTTGGCTACTGCTGAAGTTAGATTGGGGTGGCTTCCAGTAGATCAGTCAGGGTTCCTGTTCAATGGTTTAACAAAAGCAAAATGCTCCTCCTCCCACCCACCCCCACAAAGTTGGATGAAGGGCACCTCCAAACTTCATGTACAAAAGAAGGAGGGGAGTTCGGAACTGAAAAAACAAATTCTTGGGCTGGGTGTATGTGTATGTTCAAAGATGTCCTTTTCCTTAATAGTAAGTGTACAGAAGCATTCTATGCCACCCTTTGGCATGCGGTTTGGTTTGACGGCTCTTGAGGTTCTAATAAAACAAACAAAAATAGCTGCTAAGCGTGACGTTTGCCCACTCATGAGTTAGATCAGGGGTCCTCAAACTTTTTCAACAGGGGGGCAGTTGACAGGTGCCAGCGCTGGGCGTGGGCCGCCAAGGCGGTGCCAGTGGGGGGCATGGGCCAGTGTGCGGGTGGGATGCGTGCATGTGCACACACGCAAGGCGAAGCAGGGATGGGGGGGGCGCATGGGGCGAGGCACCAGTTTGCTCACTAGGTGATTGTTTTCGCCAAGCGAGTCCAAGATGACCTCCTTGCGAGCAAGCCGTGCACCTGCACACGTGTCCAGCGAGTGCAAAGCCTATGGGACTGGGCGGTTAAATGGGTATGGCGGGCCGCAGGCCTTAGTTTGAGGATCCATGAGTTAGATTATAGGTGGTGGAAACTTTGGTGTTAAACAGAAATTGAATGTGCAATCCACTTTAGCCTTATTCTCTGTAAAATCTTTGGATTTTATTTCATTTCAATAAATGTATCCATTATGGTACATCCATATTCGCCCATGCCTGGGTCTAGAAAAATCCTTGCAAGATAAATTCCAATAGCAACAGAAAAGGACTGTATCAAGCTCTGCCTTCAAGTACCACCGCATTTAATATTCTTGGGAAGTAGCCCCCTGAAGTTCCAGAGGATATTTGGCAATTGCTTTGGATTGTACTAAAAACACAGTACAATACAATACAATTCTACTTTATAGAATTTAAAATAACGTGAAACTCCAATTCCTGGGAAAATAAGGGATCCAACACATGCCATACATCTGAACGTACAGAAAGTTCTCTTTGCACAACTGACAATCCTACTTTTCCATTAGTCCCAAATGCATGGAGAATCCCTCCATGGTATAATTACATACTCTGTCTTTGCAGACTGTTGAATATGCCTCCTGCGCTAGCCAGTGGGACCTTCTCCTACAGTCCCACGGCTTCTGGTATCCAAAAAAGGACTTCCAACTTCAAGCAAAGCATTGCACATGAAGAGCAGCACAAAGATTACAGGACTTTTATTCTGTAAACAAGAGAAGGACTTGATGCTGCACTTAAAAATTAACAAACATGACACATTATGCTTCAGGAAACAATGCACTGTCCAACAAGGCAACAAATCACAATGCAACGTTTCTTTAAACTGTATTGGAACAAGGAAGTAGAAAGCGTTTGTCATTATATTTTCTTTGTGATGTGCTATTAATTCTTTCCTCCGAAAGCCTGCTTTGTGAACTGTTTATTTCTGCATTAAAAAGGATGGAAAGGGGAGCAGGCATCTTTTCTGGAAGCATATTTTGCTCATATATGAGCATTACTGTGAACTCAGTTTTCCTTCAGTAAGTTTATCTGCTCTGGGTCTGACATTTTTGCATGGTCATTTCATCTTGGTCAAAATGTCAAGAGAAATTTGGCATGCACAAAAAATGTGAACGCATTCTGCTAACTGGGGCTTTGCTTATGACATATTGCTGATAGTTCTAGGTTTTCTGGCAGCTTTAAAATGTAAAGCTTTGCTTTTTCTGGTCTGTACGTGGTTTTCATTATCAGAACAAACAATACAGATTTAAAATTCACCAATATTGCCTAGTACTTTTGACATACTACAATGCCTACAAGTTGCTTCCACTCCATTTAGGATAGCCTTTGTGACAGAAATGTGCACGCTGCCCAGAAAACTGAGGCAAACCCAATGCTTTAGTCTGTATTCATTCCTGTCAAGAAGATACTGGATGATAAATAAAGGGGCTACATCATGCCGGTTTTCAGTCCCTTACTTGTGCATATTAATGGTGGAAAAGCTTCTAAAATGCTGAGGAGTATTGAATGTGCAACCAAGCCATTACATATAGCAGGCTAGAAAATTCAGCTCCTTGCAGTCGGATTCCCAATTAAAAAATGAAGTACTCGTACATTTGGAAAACGACCTAAAAAGCATTTCAATGTAGGCAAGCACTTTTCACTTAATACGATGTTTATCCTTTCAAACTGAGCACAGCACCCATCCTGCCTGCCTGCCTGTGCAAGGGGGTGCATTGCCACGTTCATTCTGCGTGTGGCCAGTCCTGCTGATTCTACTCTGCAAGTGGCATCCAGCGCTTGTGGCGTGGAGTCGTAATGCTGCTGGAAGCAAGTCCCCAAACCAGTAGAAATGCTTATTTCTGGAACAGGGCAAGGGGGTGGAACAGTTTATGTGAACTCTGCCATCCTGCCTTGTTCTAAAAACAAATGCTTCCTGTCATTGGGTGGGTGGGTTGCCAACAGAAGTGCTAGGTCTCTGTTCCACAAGTGGTGGGTGATGCTTGCAGGACATTGGCAGGGCTGGCTGCTCATAGGCAACTGCCCTGTATCATCAGCTGTACCAACCCAAATCAGAGCAGGGAATCTAAACTCTTACCTTCTGCTCACGATCTCAGCATGTCAAAAGTAATGTTCAAATAAGATAACCATGATTCAGCCATCACTTACTGAAGGAGTAAACATCCCAATGGAATAACATCCACTTCCTTGTCATTTTTCTAGTTTTGTTACAGTACCGTGTCAGAAAAAAAAATCACACTTTCACTCTCCATTCCCAATATTTATTTAAGATCGCCTGCTGTTACCACCCTCTGCCTGCTGCTGCTTATGTGCGGTCCTTGTGGGGCAACCCAGCTCTCCATCAGAGCCAGCCACCATGTCAACACAATTCAACATGGGAACACACATGTGGTAAGATACATATACATCAACCAGTGAGCTGACAAACAGCAGCAGAAAACACCAGGAAACTACAAATACAGGTGCAGTGGCAGTGAGCAGGGCCAGCACTGAGGTGGAACAACTGGTCAATGGCTCACACTTCGCTGGCAACTGACAACAGCCAACTGCACTTCATCTATTTCATTCTGCCTGTTCACCTGCTCTTGCTCTGTGTCAGACAACAGTGTTGGTAGTGAGAAGGAACAATAAATGCCACTGCCTAAATATTCACTGGGACTCTGTCTCAAACAAGCAAGCGGTAGCAATGACAGAAAAGGGAAGGAGAAACTACAGCAGCGGATGACAATAGCGGTAGCCTCACTCAAGGAGACCTACTGAGAGTATTTCGTCCAAGGACACTAAAAAATCTTGAGCTGGCACCAGCCAGGGCACAAATGTTTCCTCTAAGTTGCCATGTATATTTCTTCCCAACATACATTTTACTGAGCCCTCCAGATAAGTTAGACTTGCCCTGCCACTTGATGTACATGAGATATTCAGCACTGTGAAGGCGCAAAATTTTTTTATTGTGGCACAAGCTTTAAGTAAACAAAAACAAACTGGAACTTTTCAGCTGTATAACTATTTGCTCTCCCCCCCTTCTCTCTCTCTCTCTCTCTCTCTCTCTCTCTC
>NW_025335505.1:10564973-10631645 GCF_004798865.1 Varanus komodoensis | reverse complement strand
TCTCTCTCTCTCTCTCTCTCTCTCTCTCTCTCTCACACACACACACACACACACACACACACACACACACCCCCCAATGCTTGCTAGAAGCTCCCCTGACAGCAATAATAGCTCTGGAGCTTCTTGGGTAATTCTCCATTACTGCTCCAGCTTTGTCAGATTCGACAAGACCCACTGGTGAGCAGCAACGGGCAAGTTTTACCACAGATTCTCAACTGGACTGACGTGTTCTCAGGGCAATGAACCTGTTGGCTGTGTGCCACACACATACCATTTGGCAGCAAGGCTCCAGATGTTTACTGTGTCTCCCATATGCCTTTCAGCAAGCTCCAGATGGGCTTTGATGCAAGTTCATTCAGCAATGGCATTCTTCTCACCGCTCTTCCATAAAGCCCAGCTTTGTGCAATGTCCAGGTAACAGTTGTCCCATGGACAGTTTCCCTTGTCTCAGCCGTGGATCCTTTCAGCTCATTCAGAGTTACCACTGGCCTCTTGGATGCTTCTCTAAGACAGCCTTCTCTATGCAGAGAGTCATAGTTGAGTCATATTCTTTACATTTTGCAATAATGGATTTAATAGTATTCTGGGCAATGTTCAGAGTTTGGGAAAATTTTGTCATGCGTGCTTATTTTATTTATTTTTCAATTTATAGCCTGCCTTTTCCCTACAAAGGGCTCACGGCAGCTTACATCTCCTCCTCCATCTTATCCCCACAACAACAACCCTCTGAGGTAGGTTGGGCTGAGAGTCTGTGACTGGCTTCTCTTTTCCCTTCCCTGCAGTTCAAGACAAAAGGCTTCAAAACTTCAGTTTGTGCGTTAGACTGGCCAGTCTGGGCTGCTTTTGCAATGCAAAATGAGGAATATAAAAATAATCAAGAAAAACATCCCTCAAATTAACCATACCTTTCATTGTGTTCTTGCCCATACCAGGAGTTGATTCCAAACTGAATTTCTGCCTTCCCTTCCCCTCCAGAGCTGACTACACCCTGTGGAAGGTTTACGCTGCATGAAGGCCAAATGGCAAGAATGCGAGAGCTACTTAATCGGTGTGCTCACTTGTCCTGATGTCGTGTTACAATGCTGGTCAGTTCACACCCCTTCCCCTCTGGCCCTACTTGTTCCATAGCGCCCTCTGCTGCTTCTCAACCTTGGCACATCAGCTAAGCATTCCATTGCCTTGTCTTCTAGCTCAGAGTCAGAGTCTGAAATTTTTGCCTTGGAATGCCACACCTTGGGAGAAGCAGGTCTAATCCTTACAATATTTTAAATAACCCAACCTGATTGGATCTTCTAAACAACTTGATCCTTTGATAGCTCCTTCATCTTCGTGAAGTTCTTTCTTTAGCTGTGCTCTTCAACAAGCTGGGGCAGCCCAGAAACAGGTGTATTTAATCTCATGATCATGTGACACTGGAATTACACACAGGTAGACCACAACACCAGTAAGGGACTTCTGGAGGCCATGGGTTAGGGTTAGGGTTAGCTTGTTTAGGTATGTCTACCTATGAAGGAAGGTGAAACTGACGTGCCAGTTCATTTTTATGCCACAAGGTATGCAGAAGGTATCCTGCGCCTTCACAGAGTTGATTGCTTGAACACATGATGATGTATTAAAGGTAAAGGTTTCCCCTTGACGTGAAGTCCAGTCATGCCTGATTCTAGGGGGCGGTGCTCATCTCCGTTTCCTAGCTGAGGGAGCCAGCGCTTGTCCGCAGACGGTCTCCGTGGTCATGTGGCCAGCATGACTAAACACCGACGTGCATGGAATGCTGTTACCTTCCCACCGAAGTGGTACCTTTCTATCTACTTGCATTTGCATGCTTTCGAACTGCAAGGTTGGCAGGAGCTGGGACAGAGCAACGGGAACTCACCCTGTTGTGCAGATTCAAACCGGCGACCTTTCGATCAACCAGCCCAGCAGCACAGCGGTTTCACCCACTGTGCCACCTGCATCCCGATGATGTAATAATGCCAACTAAATACATTTCAGTTTCAGGTTGTAGCACAACAAAATGTGGAAGAGTAAAAGGGAGATGAATACTTCTTCAAGGCACTGTAATTCTCACCTCAATTATAAAATGGACATCACACCATTCATTTTATTTAAAATTGAATGCAGGAATGTGAGGAACAAGTGACAGTAAAGTGCTCAGATGATTAAAGGGTCTATGTAATATAATATGCAAATAGTATAACTAAACCAACAGCTATAATTGCTGTGGTTTTCAGGTTAATATTTAGGTTGTCACCTTGGATCATGTAATTACATAAATGCATATTTGAAAAAAAATCCAATATGTTTATTAACACTGGCTCAAAATAAATTTGTTTTTTTATTTCAGCTACACTAAACAAATATATAAATACCCTAATATATTAATTTATAATCTCATGATCTTTGAGGGCATTCAGTGTATAGATTCCTTAAGGATTAACCTTGGATCTCACTGTATCCCATATATTCATTAGTGCTCTTTGAGAGAGAATATATTGATGAGAATGTTAAAATTGGAAAGGATTAAACAGGAACAAAAGCATGGAAGACAACATCACTGACTAGAAAAATGATGTCATTCAATATTCACATTCTTAAAGACCTTAAAAATAAAAAAGAAGCCTTAGTCAATCAAAATTAATATAAACCACAAATTACTGTAACTATGTTGTAATCCATCCCAAGATGCTGAGGCATGTGGGGACGACATATAAGTTTTAAATAAATAAAAATTAAATAAACTACAAAGAAGGCAGATATATTATGACTATTAAATTGGACTTTTCCAGGAAGACTAACCCTAACCCTAACCATTTTGGATATCTGTGGAGCTTTAAATGGAATACATAGTCCAGTTCACCTACCTTCAAAAAGTTGCTTATGGACACAAGAAAGCATGGGTAGTGTATATTAGCCACTAGCTAAAGCTACAGAAAGTCCCTTCAGCCCATATAATGCCATGAACAGCAGAGGCTGAGAGGAGATGGATGATAAGCCCTGTTCATACAGACAAGAAAATTCCCACTGGATATTCTCTGGCCTTAGGTACTCCCTCACAAGATACAGACAACTGACTCTATCTGCAGCTAAATTTAAGAGGGCTTTAGAATTATTTGTTCTCTATGGCCTTTATTCAAGAAGCACATGTGGTATTTATGCATTAGATGTTTGAACGTGTGTCTTACTTTAATTGGTTTATTTTAAAATTGTTTAATTTTAAAATGATTTTATAATTTAAGATTGAAATTTTACTATAAAATTTTACTATTTTATATTGTAAGTTGCCTTCTGAAGGCCACATTTTTGCAAGTAGTATATGATTCGATCACTAGAAATAATTTTTACACTTTTAATTTAATAACCCTAATCTAGTCACAAGTAGAGTAGATAGCCAATGAAATGAATAGTAAGTATAGTCTCTCACATATCCATAATGCATTGCGATGGTTAAATGGAATATTATATTCTGCAGTATTAGCTGTGATGATGGTAGTAGTTCTTCCAGACTGATACGTGCTAAAGGAACGTCTCATGAAGATGATCTCAGGAATGTTATTCCACTTTTTTTAAAAAATTGAACATACTATTTCCATTCAGTAACTCAAGCCTGCGTTTCCTGTGTTTTGTGCCCTCGCTCTGTACTAAGATGCTTGAGCTGACAGCATCTTCACACAGCAGGAACTGGCAGTGGGGGTTAAAATTGTACTAACAGCACCGCCAGGAAATTGCTCCAGCTTTTCAAAGGTGCATTATTTAGCACAGGAAGAATCGGGAAATCCAGTAATGAAACCATTAGATGGAAAGAAGTATGTGGAGAGTGTCTGCTGTAACCAGAGAACCATGCCACTTCCAAGGTCTTTTAAAAAGTAAATGTCTGAAAGTCAGCATATACATGATACACTGGCAGCCTTACACCAGAAGCCTTTGTTCCATGAGCAGTCCATCTATATAAGCAACATGATGTCAGAGCAATGTATTGAACAATACATTGAAAAGGTATGACTGCAGTTGACTAGAACCAAATATGTTAATACAGTATCATCACCATATCAGGGACTTAAGGGCAGAGATGTGGCCCATGTGCCACATGTCTTCCTCTGTGCGTTGTCCCAACCGGCAAATAAATAAATGCATCCAGAGCAACCATTTTCACACTTTTTTATTCATGAAGTGGCTTGTACTTCCTCGGGAGTACAAAAAGGGTCAAAATAAGCCTGCTAACAAGCAAATTTTGGCATTTTTGATGCTCTGCAGCTGCCCAAAATGCCAATTTCATGTCCTGTGTGAGATGGTGTAGTCTGGCTGTGGGAAGGAGTCCCTGGACCTTTTGGAATGGTCCACCTCTGCTTCAGAGAGTCACCAAAACAAAGATGCTGGTCACCCACACATGTGCAGACTGGAAATGACATAGTCAGGTTAGCTCCACTCCCCAACATTTCCACATGCCTGCAACATCCTAAATATAAAATGTATCATAAATATATATGATAAGCATAAAGATCTGAATAGGGTTTCTGTGACGGGAAGCCCTGGCTTTAAGGGAGCCCTGTGAATACATTCAGATGAAAGTGCTTTGAGAGCCCTTTGCAGAGACCTCAGTAGACCTGCTCAGGCATTTACCTGGACACATGAGCGGACGGGATCAGGACATGCCCGCCGTCCCTACGTCCTGGGGTGTGCTGGCCACACTCCTTCAGGTCAGATCTTGGCGTGTCGGCTCAGGAAAGGGAGACTTACGTTTCCTTGGCCACAAGTGGAACTCTCCACATCGTTGTCTGTCACTGTGTGCTGTCAAGTCATCTCTGACCTATGGTGACCCTATACCTTCCAAAATATCCTATGCTTAACTTTGCTCAGCTCTTATAAATTTTAGGTTGTGGCTTCTTTTATGGAGTCAATCTCATATTCAGTCTTCCTTTTCCCCTGCCCGCAGCTTTCCCTACCATGGTTGCCTTCTTCAGAGAGTTTTCTTTCTCATGATCACACAATTGTGGACCCTGCCTTGTGAGGTTCCCAAGTATTGAAGAATTCTGTTCATATTCAAGCCAATGCTAGAAGAATTCACCATGAGACCTCGCCAATTCAAGCACAGTCTGAACTGGGATGGGGATAGTGCAGTCCTCCACTAACATTAAGCCCTCATGTAATATATGCAAATGAATGAATGAATAAATGTATACAGACATACTCTGGAACAGGCCTAAGATGCTTTAGATTTTTATAATAAGCACAATATGGTGCTTGTATAATAACCCTAATAAAATGAATCTTGCGTATTAAAAGGTCAGAAGGAAGCCACATCCTTCAAGTACACTGTCCTTTGCTATTGCCTACTTGTGGGCTGACAAAAAACTTGCAGCTGTTCCTTGTGGAAGGAGCTGTTTCCCCTTTTCTCTGGTACTCTGAATGCTTTAGACAGAATCACAATGCTGCAGATAGATTGTCATGATGCCTTGGAATAAGGACATGCATGCAGTTCGCGTCTCAGAGTGAAAGAATTAGGATAGCTCTGGCCACTTTTTGTGTAATATTTTCTTTCTCCGCTGCTAGCAAATAAATGTTCTTTTATTGCAAGAAAGTCATCCACGGACATAAAGAAATATCTAAAATCAACACCTGGATAGAGTGAAGTAGTATCCATGTGTCTGTTTCAATCTTTTTTGCTTTGGAAAAACTCAGCAAATTTATGGTTAATCTTCTCAGAAGAAGAGGGGCCATATTTCTTAAATATTTTTCAGGAGATAAATAGAGAAATGTTTGTGTGCCTGTGTTAAAACACAGGAAGCTAGTTGCTTTATCCTGAGTTAGTTCATGGGCCCATCTAGCTCACTACTGACAACCCTGACTGGAAGCATCTCTGTAGGGTTTCAGGAAGTGTTCTTTCATAGCTCTACCTGGAGATGATGGCAATGCATTTGCCCTTTTTGCACACACTCTACTGATAGCTCATTCAGCTATGGCCCTAACTTTTTCTTCCTCCAAGGAACTCAAAGTAACATTTTACTACCATAATGAATCTGAAGCACCGGCTGAGCTGTGATGCTCTCTGGCAAAGGTCATAACTGAGTCAAGATTTATTTTTGGATCAGATCCAAACCTAACTTTCTAGCCACAACAGTGCATGCTCACTCACCATAAATCTGGAAAGAAAGAAAGATGTCTGTAATAAGTATCCCTCAATTGTGTTACTCTTTTTGCAAACTATATAAAAATAGAGCATTGTGCTTTGATCTGGCATGCCAAGGCCCGCTCATATCACTAAATACCTCTGGAGAACCAACATGTCACCTTGCTCTGTTGAGTCATTGCCCAGCCTTTTCCCATCCAGCAGCTCTCTCCAAAATCTACTGCAACCCATCTGTTAGCTCCATAACTTCCCTTCATCTGGATCCTAGTTCATTTGCAAAGGACTGGAGGCAGTGCGGTATGCTGGTTAGAGTGCTGGACTGGGGACATGGGAACTCCCCATTCAGTCACTAGGTGACCTTGGGCCAGTCACTCACACTTAGCCTAACCTACCCACAAGACTGTTGTTTGGAGAAAATGAAGTGAGCAGGACCATGCAAGCTGCTTGGGGATCCTCACAAAAGGAATAAAATGATGGGATATAAATGAATGTAATAATAACAATCCCTCTTTTTCTGTGCTACATGCAACAGAAATATTTAGGTTGCAGAAGCAGCAACTGTTGTGATTTGGTAGGATTTAATGATGCCTAGAATGTTTTTGCACCATATTGTATAACCAGACCACACCTCATATTTTTCAGATGAAGAGATCGGTGGATTACCAAATGCACAAATGAGATAATGTTTGTCTCTAGGAAAACTCCCTCTCAGCCTTGAACACTTAGGTACTGTCTTTATCGTCTGAGTCATGAGGATTTAGGTCCCTTCCAAGATGTTTGCAATTGGAAAATTATAGCTCTATGGAAGGAAGCAGGATAGTAAAAAGGATAGATTTGACCTTTCAATTCTGGGTTGCCTTTTTGCACACCAGGAGTAAATTTAGCTTTTGTCACTGATATTTCCTGGAATCTACAATAGGCCCACACACTGCGCTGAGTCCCACTACCCCAAGATGCCTTTGTGCTTGTCAGTCAGGAGATAGCATGTGCAGACGAAACCATACTTCCTTTATGAAGGTTTGTGGAGGCAGTCGTGACTAAGGAGGTGTTATCTTTGCTATCCTTTTTCATTGCCGTTATAAGGACAACAGATTATTATAAGCTTTATTAAAACGAGCACAATTAAAAATGTCTCAGGGTCTAGGAGACACCTCAAGGGAAAGGGAACAGACAGCCTACCGGTCCTAATGCCTCTTCAGAAGTTCCAGACATAAGCCATTGGTGTAACATTCGGAGTAGGGGTATATTACATCCCGTTCCATATTTCTGATTGCAGGGGGTCTCCATAACCTTCTAGGTAGCCTTGAGGCTGCAGAGACTGCTCCTTTTCAGTTCCACAGACAGAGCAAAACTGAGGGGTTGAGAGGAGAACTGGCCAATGCGTGAAGCTTTTGTTGCTGTTGCCCCTTGTACTATTTTTCCCTGCCATTCCCACATAGCTGCATTATGTAAATTAGTTATGGGCTTCTGGCTAATTTCCTTTGAGGTCTTCAAGTGCTGAACAATTTGCCCATCTCAGCTCTAAATCTCATTTGCAACCACAAACGTTCTAGCTCTGCCACCATAAGCCATCATGAAATGTGCAATATTTATCATTTTGACACCCCTGGGAACCGTGTCAAAGCCTTAACACTTCTATCAAAAAGGAGGGAAAAACTGAAACTAAGGGCCATCTGTCTTGTGTGATCCAATAGTTGTAATATTCAATATGAACATGTAGGATTATTTTTCCTGAAAATTCAGGGCATTCCCACTTCCTTTGGTTTCCAGCAACCTTTCATAATTTATAACTTTTCAGCACTGTCTCCATGTCTGAAAATCCACCCACGCTGGAAAGCAATAATTGTTCATACAATTTCTCCCTATACACAAATCTCTCTTAGGTCATACAATCAGAAGCAATTATATATCTAGCTCTGTTTCTTAGTCCTCTGTGTCTAACATACCCAGGCAGGGAATAAAAATTATATTCTATATAAAAGAATAAAATTACATTGCTACATTGTAACACACTTTTCTAGTTTAATCCTTGACAGTAAAAGCCAGTTGAATTATAAAGGTAAGATAACCACTAAAGAAGTGAATATTGGTGCATTTCACAGCTCATTATTTATTACTGTTGCCTCATTTATTTTATTTCTATATTGTCCAATTGCCAAAGCTCTCTGGGTGGTTTACAACAATTTATTGAAGTACAATAAAAATATAGATTCAATAAAACACAGTATAAAATTCCACTATACAAATTTAAAACATTTTAAAATTCAAAATACAGAAAATGCAAAACAATTTATTTATTTAAAATATTTTTACTCCACCCTATATGCAAAAGCTTCTCAGGGTGGCTTACAAAAATTTTAAAAAATCAAACAGTTTAAATATTTATAACAATTTTTTGTAAAAAAGAAAAAAGAAACAGATTTGTGTCTTTAAAATCATTTGTTGCCTTTTCCCCATCAGCAACGGGATTGGTAGTAGAGTGTGGAGCTGTGTCATCTGCTCTGAAAAGACCAATTAATTCTTGAGGAGACCTGTCTGAAAGATCAAGTTTGATGACTAGCTGACAATCTATTCATGCCAACCCAAAATCAAGTTCCCCTGAGTTCAGTGGGACATCCTCCAAGGAAGGCAAATACAGGTTGGTTGGTTGGTTGGTTGGTTGGTTTGTTTGTTTATTTAAAACTTTTATACCCTGCCCTATCCATAAAATCTCAGGACAGTCCAGCAACAAAGGCACAGCATAATACCTATAATAAATAACATAAAAAATTAAATCTTAAAATAATGGGAAAATAAAAAGGTTTTGGCCTGGTGCTGAAAAGAACAAAGTGTTGGTGCCAGGTGCACCTCTCTGGGGAGCATGTCCCACAGCCGGGGTGCCACCACAGAGAAGGCCCTTCTTCTGGTAGCCGCTCTCCTCATCTCCTTCACGGAGGGCTCCCGAAGAAGGACCTCTGATCTAGAGATGAAGAGGGAGGCAGGCACATAGGGAAGGAGACGGTCTTTCAGATAACCAGGTCCAAAATGCTTGTGCCTGCCCTTGCCACCCCAGTACCCGGATGCCTTATCAGCACTTTGTGAGCATGCTCCAGGCTGGACTACAAAATTGCAGTTACTGTGGCAGCAGCATGGTCGGCCCATTAAGCTGCAGTGAGAGGCTTTACGTAAGGGATTTTTGTGGTATAAAGGCCCTTTGCTATTATAGCTTAACTGGAATGTGCTTGGGTCTGATCCAAACTCCTTACCCATACCTAAGCCTTAGCGGGAATGGCATCGTTGAAGAGCAGATGTTTTGTACACAGGAGGTCCCAGGTCTGATCCCTGACATTTCCAGATGGGGCTAAGAAGGGGATCCTGCCTGAAATTTTATGTTTCAGGGATGTATGAGAGCGCAGAGAAGAGATGAGCATGCAAGCCCAAGGGCCATGCCTGATTATGTTGCTCTGCTAGAGGGACCACAATGCATTATGTTTGCATGAAGCTAGATTCTTCTGAAACCCAAATCAGATGCCCTGATCCCCCTGGCCTTGCAGGATACTGGAGTTTTATCTTGGTACAGAGCTGGATTCTAGCAATGTAAAGCTACAACATAGGCTAGAAAACACAGGGAAGGGCCCTGAAAGGAGGATGGCTTTGCAAAAAGGTTCCACAAGCCCCTGAGTGAGGGACTGTGAATACACTGCTTATGCCTCAGGTAGAGCATCTCCTCAAACCCATCTGTGGAGCTGGGATTTATCCTCTGCACCCTTCTAAGATGTGTCTTCTTTATAGCGATTTCTCCATATGAAGTGGCCTTAATTCAATTAAATTGGGAGCAACAAATGCAACCAGGTTTTATCCTTCTCATAGGACCAAATATAAAACCTTCCTTATAAAAGCTCCTGGAAAGGAGAGCAACCAAAAAGTGCAATAGATATTCCATGCACATTCTGACATTTGAAACCTTATTCAGAAATAATTTTCAAATGCATATTATGAAAAATATTGAAACTCCTTTGTGTCTATGCTTTGTGTCTATGATTTTGTCACATTTTTATGCCAATCCCGTAACTAATGGGTGAAACACTTCTTTGTATGCTTATGGCAAACAATGCACAATCTGGGCGCCTTGTTAAGATAATACATATAAACTGCTGTTCTCACTTAGACAGAATGCCTCTTATTTTTCCTCATCCCACAGATCAGAGATGTGACTGTACAGAGGAAATTACACTATATGCAATTTGAAAACATTTAGCATTTCTTTGCTGCATGTGAGCCAAGGCAAAAGATAAAAGTTTCAGCGTGTAACGACTGGGCTGGGCTCCTGGATTTGTTTAGAAAAAAATTACAAAAGCCTCAAGCGGTGGTACCGTGTTGCACACAGCTGGCATCCATCTTCATTAAACCGATTGTCGAAGCGTTTTTCCACGGTACAACCCTCCTTCTGTTTGCAGCAATGCTATGATGTCACAAACAGTTCTAAAAGAAAAAAGCTAATGGAGATTCTTTGTGCAGTCATAGAACGGGGTGCCGAGGAGAGTTTCTGATGGACCCTTTGTACCCGATGCTATTTGCATCGTTTTCTTGTGTAGCATCATTAGGAGGAAACGGAACATAGCAGCACGTGAGAAGTCTTCTTAATGTCAGTGCATTTTGCCAATAGGAAAGCGTGCAGACAGGCACAGCACTAAATGTGGATCAAATCTTTCATAGCCTTCTACTTTTCAAATAAAAATATATAGGACCTGCATCAAAGCACTTGTGGCATCTTCTAACTACAGAGAATCATAGCTTTTTTGTTGCTCTCCCCCTGACCCTTGCACTTTCATATGGCCCCCCAAAATAAAAAGGAAACCATCAGCTGCTCAAGACGGCTGTTGCACAGAAAATAAATCCCTCTTTCTTCCAAGTTACACAATCTCAATTCATTTCTTGCTAAACTGTTTTATGCCATTCATGTCAGATCACTCTGCAGCTGCTACCCGGTACCTAATCCTCCCCTTGCTTTGTCTCTTTCAACAGGGCTGCCCTTTACAAAGCAGCTTGAACTCTGCTGTTGCACTGCTTGTCTTTTTCTTTTTGCTTGCTCGAAGTTCTTAGGCCAGACAAAGAATACACCAACACACAGGCTAGGCAGCTGCAGCCCCCGCCCCTGGCACAAAATTAAATCAATCAATAAACAAACAACCCTTAGCCGTGCTACTAGGAGAAGAGAAGCAAGTTCCATACATTTTCAGCACTTTTGCAGAATGCTTAAGTGCAAGCCACTCCCTTCCACTTGTTACAGACTAGTGGGGGTTAAAGAGCTGATTATGTTGACAATATTCTGTATCCAACATTACCATATTTAGTTTGCAACTGCTAAACCAAGGATCCCACCCAGGGCAGGCATAAAAGGCAAAACAACACAACAGAAATATCCACATGGGGTTCATATCTGGAGGGTAGGGAATCCCCCCAAAGACACTGCGCCTTCAACCCATTTTGCTCACTGGACCACTGCCATTTGCTAAAATGAACATCCTGTTTGAAACTTCATATTAATACTATTGCACGCCCCCTCTTCCCCTGCCAGTGAAAATGTAGAAGCGGTGCTGTGCAGCTTAGTTTAGTTTTGAATGAGAGAGAACTTGAAACTTCTGGCAATGTTTGTAGTCCCCATTTGCTCATGAATAATCATGTTGGGCATGAAAGAACAGACTGAAGCTGTATCAGAAAGCACCAACACCACTGTGCTAAAACACATATGGTGCCTTGGCAATGCCCCAGGCCACATCACAACCTGGGACCAGAGTCCCGAGACTGAAGTTTCCAATGGCAGCAGCTCCAAAGAAGAGCCAGAAGCTGTTCCTAGACCTCCACCCTGCCCCTCTCAGTCCTCCTTTTGATTCCAAAGAGAGGGCCACCTCTACTGAGCAAGGAGGACCTAGGGAGCATTCTCAACCATGTGGTGGTCGGTCCACAGACCTAGAAGAGAGCAACACTGGGAAAGGGCATGGGCCCTTTTAAAAAAATCCAGTGCAATCCTTGAGGGAGTGGAGCTCCAGAGGGTCTCCTCTGTTATGGATATAAAATCCTTCCACTTGCTCAAAACCATTGTCCGAGTATTGGTTTTCCTAACCAGAGAATTGCTCTCCACGGTTCTGAATTTAAGCCCACAGTCCCCGAGACAAAACCTACAGTTCTTACCTGCTCTACTCCAGCCACTACTCATCCTTGTGTTCTTGACTGAGCAATCACTTGGTGGGAATGAGAGACTCCTAATGGCAGCACTGTGTCTCCTTCCAAACCAGCTTTCATTGAATCTGATCTTGTTCCCTCTAGATACACAGAGAAAGTCAGGGTGGTGTAGTGACTAGAATGTCACTAGATCCTGAACTGGATCTCAGGAGAACCACATTCTTGTTTCCACTCATGAATCTTACTGGGTAATTTTGGTTCAGTCACTGATGCTCAGCCTAACCTACCTCGAAGGGCTTTTGTGCATAAAATGGAGAGGAACAGATCAGGTATGCCACCTTGAGGAAAGGTGGGATTCACACATACGAATCGATCTTAATTCCAGCAGTTGCTTGCAGCCTCACTTGAGCATATGTGGAGTGTCTTGGTCGGTATTATTTGCTAGCCATTATGAACCAACTGGAAACATCCTCGAACTTAATGATTTTCAACCCGAACTTAATGATTTTCAACCGTTTTTTTCATTGAGGGAACCATTGTAACATATAATGATACAATGCAGAAGCACAACCCCCCTTGCCATTCTGGCACAATGTAGAGAGAAAAAAAAACCCTATTTAATAAGTAATTTGTTTGACAGAGCTAGTCAAAACCTTGTGTTTCTCATGGATTGCTCCAGTGAACAAGGAAGTCCTGGGAGATATTCTCCAGCCACTTGTAATAGGAACATCTGATTGGCATAATAGCAAGAAGTGAAATACCTGAACTGGGAGACTGTAAGACTTTGGAGAACAATTGGAAAATGCTAACTGAAGTGATATTTTCTCCTGGGAATGACACTTTGATAATGTATTGTCTGACTGTATAATACACGGCTGAAAAATGAGGCCTTGGACATCTAGGAGCAATTTTATTTTTAAAAATAACCTGTGCACACATTCTATCCTATCCAGTATACCTTTTCCATGATAGTTCCACCAGTCATTCAATACATTGATGCTCTTTCTCCATCATTTGGAGTGCTCTGGGGCCCAAATTGGGCAAAAAAGTGTGAACTTTATAGCCTCAAACAGTTATACCAATTGGATAAGAAGTTGATTTCAGGCTTCTCCTCTTATAAAGGTATTCTACCAAAATACAGCAGCAATGTTGTGCAGAATGCTTAACCCAAGGTCCAGAGGATTGTTACCTATAAAATAATGCAGGCAGCTGTCACTAAACAACAGAATAACAGGCTTCACCTCACTGCTAAATAGCCAGGGAGAAACACGTATCAACAGCAGAGAGGCTGGAGCACAAGTAAGGCTGAAAACAAAGAAGACCTTAGACTTTCTTTCAATGAGAGTGTTACGCATTCTTGAAATACAGTTCTTCTTTCCCATGCTCCATAGTCAGCTAATTCTACTGCACATTACATCGTTCCACCTGATGCGAAGTTTGTTAACCTACATCAGCTAACAAGAAGTTCCTTTTTAAGAGACTTCTGGAAGTGGAGACTCAGAACAGCTTATCCCACTTTCCAGAAGGGTGGGAGAGTGGCCACCCCTCCTGTGGACACAATTTGGTTGTTGAGCTCTCCACAAGTCTGTTTTGGCCATGTAGCAGTGATGAGATATGTCATCACTTTAAAGAAGAAGCATCATACGTATTATTATAGATTCCAAAATGTCAAAATCTTGCTATTACAGGGCATGGCAGATAAGTATCTTTGTGCACAATCCTATGCTTATTTAGACAGAAAAAAGCCCCACAGCTTCCAGCATGGCCCAGTCAACTGGGCTGGCTGGTGCACGGTGGAAGCTTTTCTGTCTAAATATGCACAGGCTTGCACCTTTTAATCTCTCTCAACTCTTCCAAAATAACTCTTCTGGGAACAAAAAAACCAAGAAAGTCTGTTAAAAGCATCTCTGTGTATAGCACATAGAGAAAAACTTGAAGGAACTTAAAAAAAACAAACCAAGCAACTTTTGAAATGAATCTTCTGATCCTTCTAAGGCTACAAATATTTACTCTCATCCCAATACGCCCAACATGATGATTTTGCAGCTTTGCATGTCTGAAATAATCCAAAAGGGAAATAACATCATTTGGTTACAGGGAGTTCCCTCCGGAAACACTTTATCTGATTTTCAGATTATCTGTGCCCTAAGGTCAGAAACTGGCTGTAAAACAAGGGCAAAAAGCCCATCCACTCTAAACCCTGAGAAAAATAGCTTGGCTAATGCTGAGTGATGGCACACAATCATCTCCCTTACAATCAAGGATAAATTTTGTATGGAATCCTTTAGTCCATGCTAGCATGCAATCACAAATTGGCTGCTAAGGGCAGGATCCTGTAGCTGCCAGATGCCATCTAGACAGGCAGAGGAGACCTCAAAGGTCCAGAGCGTGGAAACGTCTGCTGCCCTCTGAAGTCAGAGCATCCTCCCTCTGCCCTCATGTGACTGTGACCCTGGGGCACCATTTTGGGGCTGGGAAGGCAGGGAGCAGGTGCCACCAGCATTCAAAGATACCATCGGATCCCCATCAAAAAGGAGGTAGTTACCTTGCTTTCCTCAGTTTTGGAACTGCCTCCCAAGGTAGGGCTACCTGGCACCTACTTTATTATTTCTTAGGCACTGTATAATTTCTTGTGTTCACCTGATTTTACCTTAGATCAGTGGGTAGGTATTGCAGGTGCAATTGTTACAATCTAGTTGACTGTTTGCTGTCTGCTGTTTTTGTTTACTTTACTAGGTTGGGTACAGGCCTAATCATATCGAGAATAGACCTAATGGAAATCAATTAGGCTTAAATCACTATCTTTACGGTCTTTGCATTATTTTTAACTACTCTCTGTCTCTATTGCTTATTTATTTGTTTTTTTTTTTAGCTTTATCCTAATAATGTATGCAACCTCCGAAAAATAGTTTAAAGAATAAACAAACTTATAAAATGACAGGTTAGAAATTATTTGGATTTTGGACAAGACATTTCCAAGGTGTACTTGTTTGCTTTGATTTGCTACTTGGCATCACAACGCAACAGCACAACAGAACACACCAACAGCTGCAATGTCAAAAGCTTCACTTCCAACTGAACTGATTCAAGTTCAGGCAAGAGTCAGATTTTCTTGTCACCTAAGCCTGTACAGACATCATCAAATTAATTCTGTACAGGTCTACCCAGGAGTAGGTCCCACTCCATCAAGGTGGCTTACATAATGGTGTGCATTATTTTTGTGTGCATAATGGTGAGCCAGGGCATTTTGGTCAAATAGAAACAAGGGGTATGCTACAAGTATTGTTTGAAAGATTAAAATACAAAATTACACCTGCTTTCTAAATCTGAATATAGCTCAGAGGATAAGTGCCTTACCTCATTATGTTTCAATGTCCCATGTCAATCTGGTTTTAAAATGATCTAGAGCAGTAGTTTGCCAACATGAGCTGTGCTGGCACAAGAACAGAGTGGCTGCTGTACTATCGCAGAGTATGCAGTGATGAGGGATTATGATTAGTTTCCAACTTTTTTCATCAACTTCTCATTCTCTTCTGTACTACCATTTTTAATTTTAGTTTAGGTATCAAAAAAAGAAAGCAAGGCTTGCATAACCACATGTGTAGTAGAAACCCTTTTATTTTTAACTATGAACTATTAATTGTACATAAGCTAGTGTTTCTCATGCTTGGCAGCATCTCCACAGATTTCAGTAAGAAATTAAACAGAAGCTTAGTCCCACGTGGCTCAATTAACAACCTTGTCTTAAATCCTCCAGACTTAGTCCCACCATGGAAATATTAGATAAAACACTTTCCTAACATCACAAAAACACACATCAGAGGAACATATTGTGATCTAATAGGGACAGCCATGCCACAAACTGCTAACAGCATTTCACAAGCAACAACAGACATGCAAGCCCCTGATGCTCAAGATGATCCATAACTCAGAAACTGACAGAAGGAAAAAAAACACTTCGGGAAACAAATTCAAGTGTAATTCATTCTTCCCACTATGACACAGCTGTGAGGAGGCATTTGAACATTTCTGCTTCCATTTTAAATTAAGCAGTGTTTGATATGTCATCTAAACTCTAAATTGGCTAATTCTTACTATGGTTGGTCAAAACCAGTTGGGTCTGCCTTTGGTTTGTGTTTTCCCATACCATATTCACCTCTGATCTTCTGTATGGCATTTGAGGGAAAGGTGGCAAAACAGAGGGAAGGAATAAGGGAGTCAGCTTCTGTGAATTCCTTTCTGCCAGCATGACACTGAATGTTGGCTTATGATCTGAACTTGTCTTGTTTCCAGTAAACAAACCGGACATGACTTTGAATCGGTGTCTAGCAGCCACCTCCCTCCCTCATTTCAACTGTAAAAGAGATTCAGGGATCCTAACCTGGATCTTATATGTCTCCCTGTCCTGCACACTAGGGTCAAATTTTTTTATCAGGCCTCCTACACCTACTCTAGAGTAAAACTGACACAAACAAAAATTGCTGCACACAGAGATTCAATATAATGTCCCCTTTAGCCCCCAATTCTGCTTAATCATTTTAATTCATCAGTAATTTCAGTGGGTGGAATGGTAATATTAGTGAGATTTCTTTTAAATGTATAGCACTTTTCTTTAACAAGTAAGCCTCTCATTAATTGTCTGTTTAATGCTACTACTTACCTCTTTCAATCTATCTAGCTCATTTTGCAAAGCCTGCTTGGATATTTCCACCTCGATTATTTGTTGACGGAGGGCTTCATTTTCATCCTCTGCTTTAACACGTTTCTCTTCCACATTCTCCAGTTCATTGTGAAGTCTGACAGATACATCTTTGGCTACCTAGCAGAGTAGACAAACACACCTAATTGTTTTTGCTTTAAAACCGTTTCATAACAAGAACAGAAAATATAAAAACAGGCTTCGATGGCAGCTGCAAAGGAGGAGACAAGGACTGCCTCCCCCCACCCATTTACACTGGCTGGGCAGCCTAAAGTAGAATCCAGCTCACAGGGTTCTTTAAGCCATAATCTAAGGAACACATATGAATTAAGGAACACAGGCATGAATTATTCTAACAACAGTAGGGTAGGGAATAGGGACAAAAATTATCTTGAAATCCACTGCAGTTAACTTCTATAACGCAGTGCATGATCTCCTATAAGTCAATTTCAATAAAATGTCTATCTTTCAAACTCAGATGTGGCATTCTGAAGCTAAAGTCATGGCAATTGTCTTCTTGTTGAGTGCAATATCTCAGCAACTGTGAGCAAATCTATAGTCATTTCAAAATCAATGGTGATGTCCTTCAAATAGCATAAATGTATAAATTTGGGGTCTTGTGGCTTTGCATACCACATATTTCCATTAATCAGATTTAGCATATCAAGCAGTTTTATTAAACTGTTAAACTTCCCAGCTTTTAAACTTTTAATGTATAACAGCAGAACAGTGGACTGCCTGAGCACAGCAAAACATTCTGAGAAGTTTTGTGAGACTCTTGTTTCACACACATGCTCTTTATCCAATATGCCACGCATACACAGCACAATGTGGAACAATCCGTGAATTTTCGGTTTAGGAAGTCAGGGCTGTGGGAAACATGGGCCAGTTTTATATCCTAGAGCAGTGAAGGTGAACCTTTTAGAGACCGAGTCCCCAAACTGCAACCCAAAACTTACTGATTTATTGCAAAGTGCCAACACTGCAATAAAACCTGAATACTGAGGTTTTTGTTTAGAAATAACAACTCCTACATAAGAAAACTCAAAGCTAAAATCTTGTGTTAATAAAAATGAACATATTAAAACTCACAGCCAGTCCAGGCAAATTATATATATATATATATCTTTGGCAACGCACTGACCAGCTACGCAAAAGCTCGGACGAGTCACGGCCAATGAGTCGTGGCTTGTGATGTCATCGCCTGGCGCCGCTACTCCTTTCCGAGCATGCGCATGGCCCCTGTGTGCGCCGTTTTCTGATGCTCGGCTGCTGGGGCGATGCTGGGGCAACTTGGCTCGCGTGCGGACAGAGAGGGCTCTGTGTGCCCGCTGCAGCACGCGTGGCACAGGTTTGGCACCACTGTCCTAGAGCTACATGATAACACAGTCCTCCTGGGATCGTACCACTTCAGAATGCAGGTGAGTGTTGGCATACCTGCATGCCCTTTCATGGCAATTGCTCCCTGCTGCTGGAAGACTCGCATCCCAGGTGAGAAGGGCTTGTGGGATACAGCTCATTATGACATGTTAGCTTTCCACAGGCAAGTAAATCCTGAGGTGTCTGAAACTGTATACAAATGGCCTTGTCATAGCAAATGGGACTGCTTTACCCATGCTCTGGAGTTACCTCTATCTCAGAGCACCTGCTGTTGTGTCCTTGAGAGACAAGGCAGTCCTTTCTTTCGGACATGTTGTACTCCTCCTTTTTGAAGCAGTATTGTTGGCTTCTGTGACCAGCAAGAGTTCCCATTCTCTTAGAGACTCTGCTGCCACAGAAACACTGGCCCCTCAAACAGCCATACATCCCTGCAAGTTTAACAGGCTTTTACAAATTGCTTATCTAAAACTCTGTTGGGAACAATACGGATGCCACATAGACAGAAGACCATGGGCTGCAGAAGATGGGATTTAGGAAGTGTGCACAGGACTCCACTGCTGCTTTAGGTGCCATCGCAGAGAAATGCATCGCCTACCTTTAGATCTTGTTCTAAGCTTCTAATGAGTTCCCCATCCACTTGGCCCGTCTGTGCAACTTTCAGGCTTTTCTGTTCTGCTTTCCTGAGACGATATTGCAAAATACGGCAATTCTTGTTTGCACGGTCTAGCTCTCGCCGAAGCTCCTGCAGTTGGTAAACATCTTCTTCAAGGTAGCTGTCACGCATTTCTTCCATTTCCGCCCGGAGTTCATCCAGCTCATCCTGCCATAACCCAGAACACTGTCAGATATCCAGAAGTTTATCCTGCCCCCACCCCAAGCCATGATCAGAATAATCCAGCATGCACAGCTGCTCTGAAATCTCCATTCACCACAGAGCTCAAGGAAGTATCTAGTTTTGTTGATGTTGCAAACAATGCAAACAACATAAACAATTTGATACCAATTACAACGTGTGTCCTCAAAACAGTAATGTTCTAAGTATAGCAAGTTATATGAATTGCTGTTGTGCTCATTTCAATTGGCATTAAAATTATGACATTATGAAGAATAAGGGAGCCATTTCTTAGAAGTGTAGACATCATAATTCTTTTCTTTCAGCTAGGAACTAAAATGCGAACATAGTTTATAAAAACTATGATCTTATGATTACATATATGTGTTAACTGAAGAAACTTCCTATTCTACCATGCTGTTATATTTTTCTTTCTCTCTTACACACACACACACTATAGTGTCATCAGAAAAAAAAAGTTAAACCTTTCTAGTAAAAGTACTAACAGCACAAGTTTGCACATTAGTGTGATTTAGTTCCAAGTAGGGATACCAGAAAAATCTGCAGTGGGTTTATGAATCCCAAAGGCATATTCTAGAGCAGATCAGCTTCCTCTGGGAACTTGAAGACCATTTTTAACCTTTCTGGAGGGATTTGCATAAGTGCAGATTAGCACTAATGCATATTTGCATCCCCTAACAAACATCCAGTTCCATCAATGAGCTTATGATGGAAAAAAGATGAATGACGATCAGTAAAGCAGAAATACATGCTTACTTGCATGTAGGTGAGCATAGGAATGCAACCTCATGATTCTACCTGAGAAATCAGGTGCTTAGATTGGCAATAAACTAAAGGGGTAATTCAACAGAATGCCTACAAGTCTCTGTATTCCCCAGTGTGCAAGTTGTGGGACTTTCTAAGCATGCATAGGATTGTGCCCTAAATTTCTGTTTGTGCAGAATAAGACTACTTACATAATGTAATTTAATGCTGTTACTATTTAAACTATCATTCCCACCAATATAAACTCTGTATATCCAGATCTCTCAAGCTAAAACATTTTTATATGTAGGTCTCCAAATTCTGTGTACAGGCCATTAACTTTCTTGATTGTGACTCAGGAGACTCCAACCATTTTATTATTAACCAAGGTCTGTGTTTAAAATGACAGCTGATGATGGAAACTAGCAATAAGTGCAGTATTCTTGTAGATTCCCAAAAAGATGTTTAAAGCTTCAATTCGGAAAGAGTAAAACGTTTTTAAAGAGCAGCAAAACCAAGCAGTTTATTTTACTAGGTATTTTTCAATGCTCAAAACCATGCCACTGAGCAGTGGTGGGAAGAAAGAAATAGACAGACAATAGGGAGATATCCAAAGTCATCAACAAGAAACTGAGAACGCAACAGATAAAATATTTCTGAATACAAAATAAAAACGTATACCAACTAATTACAACAATTACATGTTAATACTCATTTCTGCTGAAGATTTAATAGCACTGCAGTTACACTTATTATTTGTAACACAAATAACATTATCTTCAGTAACAAAAGAGAATGCTCAGGTAAGCTAGACCTGGAGTATTTTCCAAGGGTAAAATACATTTCCAGCTTCTATCGAACATGTACCTTCCAAGAAAACAGAAGCTGGCACCTTTGTTTTTTAAAAATTCAGTGAAAATTGGATTGAAGATCTCTGTGACTTCATGTTCTAATATAAAGAACATATGTTCCCTATGTACCATATGTTTCATGTGCTCAAGGCTTCATATCATTTTGCCTTATCAAATTTCAGACCAAAGTTGGGATAACTTAAATGAGGGCTGCAAGCAAACTGGGCCCTGTAAATAATTTGAGAAAGTGGCTATCAGTGCAATGCAGTTCCTTGCCTGTTTCAAGAGGTGAATTTTTCTATTAATTTCATCTTGTTCTGAACGTACAAAAAGCAAACAAGCTGCAGTTATTAATGAGCTACGCATACAACTCTATGTAACACATGGGTCTCTTGGCGAATAAGTCACCCCCACTGCTCCTAGTAGAAGAAACAGTTGTCTTGAGTGGGACCATCCAAAATACTTATGTTTTAAAAGAGATAAGTATCTTGACAACAAGCAAGATAGCCTTATTGACCATAAGAAAAAAATCTATAATCCATATTAGCATAATGCCTTTATTAGGCCAAACAAAAGATTACAAAAAATATAGTGGCTTTTGAGATTTCCCCATCATGAAATCTTGCATATATTTGAACACCATAAAACCAAGGCTTTCTTCCAAGGTATGAGTGTGAATAGTTTCAAATTGTATCTTGATAGTTCAGTTCACTGAAGATGTCAGTATAATCTGCTCTCATCTTTCTGAGAGTGTCAGCTGTCTAATAAACTCTCTGATCCATGAGGACAATGTACTTATGCTAGCAAGCATACACATTTTGTGCATTTCTGTGTCTGCTTCCATTAAGGCTGAATCCTAAAGATTCTTCAGTCAGAAGTCTCTTCCCCTAAGGCAGCGTTCCCTAATCTAGCTGGTGCCTTACAAGAGTGTTACTCTATAACTCCCATTTTTCCCATGCAGCAGTAGCAAGTGCCATACTGGTTAGAGCAGGATGGGAGTTGTAGTCTAACACTTTGGAGGACACCGATTGAGGAAAACCTGCCTCTTCTCAAACCTGTCCATCTACAATCCCAACACTATATTCCAGATGTTTTAAGAGCTTTGTATGGCTTCTATGGTGTCTCCCAAGCTTAAAAGTCAGGGCAGGGGATGTTACAAAGGAGCTCAGACATGCTCTCACATTTAAATAAACTCACATTTATTTTGGTGTTGTGCAGTCAACATTAGCCTGACAACGTTTACTCTTTCTGGTGTTACGAAGTAGCATAAAATACCACCAAACTCTGGCAAGGATCTGGACAGCCACAGAAGGGAGCAACTAGTTTGGATGCTTCCTCCAATGGTAAGATGAAAGGAGATTACTGCCTGTAACTATGAAGTCATGTGGATGCCTGCCTCATTGCGCTACCAGCACCCAGCTGACAAACCCACAAGGGTACCTTTGAAATGGTCAGACCAATGTCAAGATGGAAAATGTGCTTCAATCCTAAAGAATCCCCACCTGCTGCACAGGTCAACAGGCTCATATACCACAAGGCCTAATGATACCATTTGTTGACATTGTACTGTGCTGCCATTTATAGCTGATGAGATCTAAACCAATCAAGAAACCACCCTGCATTTCTTTGGACTCCCCCAAAGGCAAAGTATTGCTTCTTTGTTTGGATGCATCCTAAGTCCAGCCTTTGAGCCATAGAGCTCTTTATTTGAATCTGTATAACTTCCCTGGGGTTCAGGCAGTCGATGTTCATTGTTTCTGCTTGGACATTCCTCACAGTGGCGTATCTCAGCTCCGAGAAGACACTGGGGTGCAAATGATTTTAATACTTTTCTTCATGATTTTTTCCTAGCATGATTCTCCACTACTCACTAGCACCTGTTTTATGCTTCCAGAGCCAGAATCACCTGCTAGCCTGCATTGTATGTCCTGAGAATTCCATTACCCTTTTATACCCAGAGATGAAAACTTATCCCCTGGAAAAGAGTTCATTTAGTCCAATGCTCGGTTCCATGAGTGCAACCAATAAGCTCCTTACACCTTTTCTCTACCATTTTAATCTTAGTGGAACTCTATGGAGATACCCTCCTTTTATGGCTCTCCAGTCCAGTGCTATTCTGAAATCAAATTCTGATTGCTCTGGAGTTTCCACTAATAGAAAGCCTCTGTCTGGTCCCCATCATTGCCATGAACATGAAAAGGTTAAGAGTCCAACGGTATCGTACTATCTTTTTGCCTGTTCTTTGATAATTTAATATACAAGTAGTACCCAAGAAGCCTTTGCCTGATTTTTATATTGTACCTAAAGCCGTGGATAATCCCATGACCATGTCATTTCTTGCAATTCTCTGCACATGACCAAGAAGTAAAGTCTTCTGGGTTCCCTTATTCATACCAGATAATTATAAATGCTTCTGCTCTGTTTGCCTTTTCTGCTAAATCTATTTCTCCACCCTGAACCACCTTTGTCACCAGCATGCAAACTTCCTATGGCTGCAGAGCCTCGCGGTCCCCCGCCCTGCTGCTAAAAAGGTACCTAATTTAGCAAATGCAAATTGTCAAATTGCCATCTTTCTTTCTCTTTGTGTTAGGCCTATTAGAATTATTACACTTGCCATGTGCTAGAAGGCTGGCACACTAATCAAGCCACTTCACTCTTTTGGTGTGTATCTACATGTGTGTTTAAAAATAAAATCTGTGCATTTAGAATTAAATAAATGTGTGAGCTAATTTCCCAATGTTAGAAATGGCTATTATTTATTTTACTAGATAATAATATATAAATCTGCTGTGTGCACACCACATCTCTGCTGAAGGTTGGTGTGCCTATGCATTTGGCAACGCATAAGCATCCCAGTTAATGTGTACACACGAACAAGTTTGCACAGCAACTCGGTGGTGGAGAAACTGTCCTTCCTGTTGCCACTGTTTCGATATGACAGTGAAGAAGGCACCACTCCATTAATCTTGTTCTTTGTTTCAAGGAAATAAAATACTGCCTTAATGTTGCTAAATGTTTCTCCTGTGAGAGGACAGAAAGCTAGAATTCATACCTCAAAGGAAGACCAGTTCAGAACCTTTAAATACAGAAGAAATAATTAACGTTGGCAGTGAGTGCTTGGTTGCTCAGCATCACTGCAAATAAACAAAAAGTGAAAATAGGTCACTTTTATTTATATTCTTACAGTAGGTGTCTAACTTTAGGGACCTATGTTTGGAAAAGTCATTAACAGCAGTTTCCCACTCATGTATACCTCACAAAGTGTGGTCTGTATGATCCTTAGGCTGCCAAGATATCTCAGGGCACTGCGTAAAATCCACATTATGGCTGCCCCCCTGCATCTCCCTGGTGTGCACATGTACAGCTTAATCCCAGCCTCCCTTTCCTACAAAAGACACTCTCTGAGAAGCTTCATGGAGCTTACGCCCTGAATGGCTTTGGGTGAGTTGCTTTGGAAAGCCACCGGACACAGGCTTGCCACCTAAACGATCGATCGATCGATCGATCGGCACTTGGAGCAATTCAACCAGATGCAGCGCTACTGCACAACCACTATCCTATTCATTGTAGGGCTCCTCTCCAGACCCTCTTGAAATGAAAGGAAGCTGCAGAACAGCAGTGCTTGGCAGAGTCGGTCCCTGACAAACCGCTGAACCAAGGCCTAGGGAACAGAATTGTGGTAAAAACAGAGCAGCAGCAGTGAGGCAAATTGTCCACTGTTTCATACTGAACAATTCACAAACCAAAGAGGAGCTGAAGATTAAAATAAGTGGAAGATCAGCCAGGCCCAAGGCACAAACTACTGCTCTTTTGTTTTATCTATTGAAATTGTTCTTAATAAAACTTGCAGTGCTTACGTAAAATTAAAAATATAGCATGTGCAGCTAAGCTATAAATAAATCAATATGGAATAGGAAAGTATGCTGAAATTCTGACTACTTTTGATAAACATAAATGTGTGTGACTGGGTTAAATGTAAAACAGTATTTTACTGCTGAAGTTGCTATTTGTTCCTGGTACTTAAGGGGCTTCAAAGATTTTGAACAAGGGACACCTTTGGGCAGAGATAAACTTTTTAAAATAAACAAATAAGCTCTATATATTTTACTAGGAACCATTTACCTACTAATCTCCCAGGTCCAGAAACTGTCCTAATAATTTTAATTTATTTGAAAAATTCTAGATTAAGCGATGCACATCAATATTCCCAGCATCATGCCCCAGTGTGTACCACTTACAAAATAAACAACTAGGAATACATTTAGGATGGATCTAAAATCATTGTAGTATTAATTATACACAACAGATGCCTCTCTAAGGTTATGCATTTAAAAGAAAGTCAGACAATCAGGGCTGCTACACTCTCAAAGCATTTTCAAATTGCCTACAGTTTTAAACAGTTGGAGTAGTCATCTGGCCAGTGATACATTAATATGATCTATTGAGAGCTACAGATGGAAATCGCAGTCTGTCACATTATACAAATAATCCACTCTGCTTCCCTTGGACAATGGTGTATTTCAGCAGAGCCACAGCTGTGACTAACAAGACGCACGGACCCACGGCCATTGTTTACCAAGCTGATCTTTCACTCCGGCAGCTGAGGGCCCCAGCCAGTGCAATTGGTCCATGTTAGTCCCGTGCCTGCCTGTGGTCTGAGCAAATCCCTCCCTGTGGCTAGCACATTTTAGATGCAAGAAAACAGCACTCTCTTACCTCCAGAAAAGGTAAGGGACAGCCAGCCTTTGTTTTGTTAATCATCCCCACCAATTCAGGTCATTCTTGCCCTGAAGGCATCATATAGGCCATGGTAGAGAAGGAAAACACTGTAGTTTGATACAAATTTGGTGAAGTTCATGGGATTATAGTGTTCATTTCAATTGGTGTACACCAATTATATTTACTATGGCTTTCCCCTGTGTATTAAACTATATTAGTTGCAGTTGTACATGTTCTGAACAATCAGATGTCTTCGGTGAGAGTTGCAAATAAAACCAGGACTACTAACAGCCTGGGTATTGAAAAGAGATTTACAATATTCCAAGAATATTTCAAATAAAATATGGCTACATCATGAAACATAAAGGTACTCTAGAAACATAAATAATTAGATAAATTGACTATTTATTAACCATTCTATGCAATTTGCAATAAAGATTTATTGAAAGAAGAGAAAGGGAGAGAAATAGCACACCACTACCATTTGGATCTTACCAGAATCAGCAACTAGATATTTTGGATCAGTTCTGTGGCCTTGGTCACCTTACCAGTCCTTAAATAGAGAATTGGACACCCTCTCAGGTCAGACTAGAATTACTGATGGACTGGCCAGATGAAAATAGAGTCCAAAGATTATGGTTAAGCAAAGATTACAAAAGGGAGAATGGAGAACCAGTTGACTTCATGATGAGCAAATAGTTAAAATCAAGGTGAGAGATTCATTTGGAAATTCAGAGGTATCACCCTGTGTGAGGTAGAAAAAAATAGCGTGCCTGATGAGTCATCACAATCATCACTTCAGAAATGAATCAAACATCACCTGCTCCTAATTCAATGCACAGTCAATCCAGTCATCTTAAGACACATATTGGCAGCCCACTGTCAGCCCATGTGGACCTGACCAGGTACCACACCAATTTTTACCTGCCCGCAGCTGGGGGCAGGGGCAGGACTGCTGTTTCCCTTCTGGTAACAGCACTGGAAAAAGAGCAATCTAGATCCACCTAGGTTTGCTGGGTGAGGGTCTTCCAACAATCCCAGTGTGAAGATCACAGCTTCCTCACTGCCATGAGAGGGGATCTGGGTGAAGACAGCCACAGGGAGAGATGAACCCTCTGTCTCAGCAGCAGGGAAGCAACTTCATCTCTGCATCCTTACACTGTGCAATGTTGTGAGAGCGAGGTACATGGGGGAAAGCGTGTGTGCATTCGATGTACGAGTTCCTCTATATTCAGCACTAGCCATATCTCATCCAGAGCACTGTGTCCATTTCTGGGCACCTAAGCTTTAAAAGTGCAGAAACGCTAGAAAGGGAGCAGAGATGGGCACCAAGGATGATTCAGGGACTGGTGGCAAAGCCCTATGAGAAAAGAGTGACGAGACCTGGGCATGTTCAGCCTCAAGAAGGGGAGACTGAAGAGTGATATGACGGCACTCTACAAGGCTGCCACAGAGGAGGACAGGATCTCGTCTGGTTCATTCCAGAGTACAGGAGAAGGAATAACGGGCCTAAGTTCAAAGAAACCAGATGTAGACTAGATACCAGGAAGAATTTCTTCACTGTAAGAGCACTACTACCTGGGGAAGTTGTGGGTTCTCCCACACTAGAGACATTCAGAAAGAAACGGGACAGTCACCTGAGTGGGATGGTGTAACTTAGTGTTCTGCAATAGCAGGGAGTTGGATCCAGTGGCCTTCTGGTCCCTTCAAACTCTAATATTCTATGACTCTATGTCTTCAACTCACCATTTAGGACACTACATGAGGGTCACAAGGGTTGCCCAGCCCTGCTGAAGGCCAAAATAGATTAAGTGTCTTGGCTAGCAATAGCCCATAACAGCTTTCATGGCATAACCCACAATAGCATCAGCATCAACAGTGAATCAGGGAATTGGTGATACTTAACATCTATTTAATCAACCATCTTATATCTGTCATACAACATTAGCAAGCCCTCAATATCATTCCAGTGCTATAGCTGAAGCCTCTCTATATTTTATTGACTGACTGACTGATTTATATCCTGCCTTTTTCCTACAAAGGGCTCAAGGTAGCTGACATCATACTCCTCCTCCGTATTATCTCATATCTGTTACAAAAGTGAAGGTTAGGGCTAGGTCAAATTATCGCAGACACTAACATATACTCAGAAGTCAAATAAGTTGCCTTTGTTTTAAAGAAAGGATGATTACACCAGCTTGGCTGCCCTTTTGAGTTATCTGAATGAGAGACGCATTAGCTATGTCATGCTGCCATTCCGGCTCTTCACAAGTGTGCCCTATTCATGCCTCAATTTTCAATCGTTTTAAATTAACTTGCGGTACTCCATCACCTGGAGCCAGACGGGCAGAAAAATTCTGCAAGCTAAATCCAGTCAAAATATGAGAAGCCTCGTTCTTCCCCTTCTACATCCATTTTCTTACACAAATTTTGCACAGCCAAAGCCTGCAAGAAGGCAGTGCCCACATTTTTACCTGGCTGTGCTATCATCACTCAGAATTTCCTGATCCCTCTGAGCTTAGTGGCAATCTTCATGGCACTTGGTGGGGGCAGGGAATTAATATTCTCAGCAACAATCTACTGTTGTGAGCTGTCCGCTTGCTAATGCAAAGTCTTTTTAGACTAGCTTAGTCCTGAGTGGTCAATAAAGGTCCATTAGCCTTACAAAACAGGAGACAAAAGCTGCCGGAATTGGTTGATCGAAATGGATCAAAATTGCTGCCAGAATTTTTTGGCCAAACTGTAAGGGCATGCCTATGGTGAGTGTCATGATGAGTAACTGCACTTCAGAATTTATCAGTATGTCCCTGTTGGGTATGCAAACATGCATTTCGTGGCAGGTTTGGCCATAAACTAATCCACTCTTGTAAAAGAACCACCAGGCTTGTGTCCTGGATGATAGTACTATGCTACTTCTATAAATATCAATCCCAACCCTCCCAGTTGTTTGAGGTCTCTTCTTTTTTCTTCAAGCTTTACCAGTATTTAATCCACTAGTTTTGGCCCAGTTCTGGCAAAACCCTTTGGTGGCAAAATTCCCATAAATACTATGAGTAAAGAGCTACAGAGTGAAGCTTCTGTTACTCTAGACCTGAAATAATATATCCATAAGGAGAGTCAAATGGTACAGTATTTGTGGTTACCCAATCAGCTCAGTTTCTTTTATTTATAGAACTTTCTGAATGTAGTCTTACTGCTGTGCCAAAAGATCATATTGTAAATACAACCCTGTAAAAGTTCCAGCACATAAAAATCACTCAGTAGCATTCTGAACAGTTGCTTCTATATATGGATGGGAAGATTTGACATAAGAGAAATAAATTTAAGCCATACCTTTAAAATGGCATTTTTATGATTGCTGTTCTTGCACATATGGACCTGTTTAATGTTAGTAGTAGGCCCAGTTGCTTATGGGTTTTGTTATATTTAACAAACTATAACTAATATATAAAAAAGATAGAATAGCACTTTAAATTGGGAGAAGTCTTATTTAAACTGGATAAAGGGCATAGGTGCTTTCTTTGTTTTATCCATATGCCTGGGTGAAGAAAAAAGCTTGCTTTCTACTGCCTACTTTTATCTTTAATCAAGACTGGATATCACAGAACAAATGTTAGAGAATAAGCTGGCTAAATTTTGGGAAGGATGAGTTTTGCTCTAGCTGCATTTTGGTTCAAGCTTAAAGTGGAGTGAAATATTATACCACGTCTTTTCCAGTAGACATAGAATCATAGACCAGCATGGTAGAGCTGGAAGGGGCCAAGAAGGCCATCGGGTCCAACCCCCTGCTGTTGCAGGACACCACATTACACCATCCCACTCAAGATGGTGGTCCAGTTTCTCTTTGAAAGTCTCTAGTGTGGGAGAGCCCACCACCTCTGTAGGCAGCTGGTTCCACCGTTGTATTGCTCTGACATTACCTACCGTTTTCCCTTGTCCCAGTTCCTCCTTTTTTCTTCCACTGCATTTGAGTGTAACTAAGTGCTGAGCGCAGCAACATTAATTTTATTGCACTTAGTACCTTTATGTGCATCCCTCCCCAGGGGAGGGACGGAGAATTGTGTGGTCCTCCAGATGCTGTTGGACTGCAGTTCCCATCATCACTCACTACTGGGTATGCTGGCTAGGGCTATTGTAGTCCAACAATATCCAGAGGCCCACACAATCCCCATCCCTGCTTCACCACCTGACCCTTATCTCCACAGTCCCCTGACTACCCCACAGCTGCAATGAAACTGACTTGAAATGGTCCCTTTAATAATAATAGTAATAGAGAGGGTGTTCTAGGAATATGGGGAAAGGCAGGTTTGAATGTGAGACGTCAGCTTCTGAATGTCTGAAAGTGATCCCAAAACATTTTGGATTGCCTGTGCACAGTGCCTTTTCCCTGTCCCTAGATAAATCACAGCTAGTGCTTTTGCATCCAAGATTTAGTCTGTTTCAGAAATTAACCACATGGATGGACAAAGGGACAAATGGAGAGACAGGGACACCAAGAGATGGTCTGAGCGTGATACTGCTTTTGGAGCCATGTCTTCCATCTGTGTGACCCTCAGCACAATTACTTGAGAGTCAATCCTTTATAACCCAACGGGACATACTTCCGGAAAACGGAAGAGGAGAGGAGAGGAGAGGAGAAGAGAAGAGAAAGTTTGCAGGTATCCAAGCAACATGTGAAACACAAATGCCCACCAGCCAAATACATAATTATGCATTTTCTACATCTAAATTAGCTTTTGTCAAATGACTACTGCTGATTCAATGCATGAAATTACCTTGTATTCAGAAGGGGGTGGCAATTCATTTGTAACAGGACATGGAAGGAAACGCCAAGTCCTCAGCTGCATGGAAGTTTAAATCATCTGTTGTTTGTCTAACCTAGGCTGAATATGGAAAACCTATGCTTTCTATACCTGGCCAACCTTTCTATACCTGAATCTTTACCAGATTCAGAAGACATGCTGCAACTGTAGGCACGAAGCTGAATATGCCACCTTAGGTTTGTCGTGGCATGAAAATTCAGCTAGCATAAGTTAGGCAAGGGCTAAACTATATATGACCCTAAAGCAGTCCACGGGTTATGGGAAGTTTGTTTAACCATTGGGAAACTCACATTTGCTATGTCCACACAATAATACAACCAGCAAATAGGGGCTGCACAATCAAAATGCAAAAGCAAGGCTATACATCCTCATACAGAAATGTACGTACGTATACCTTGGTGTGATACTTTGGACGATTTGCCTTCCCTTACCCCTGCTCTACAGTACAGAGTTTTAGCCTCTCTAGAAAAAGTGACATATGAAGAAGTGTGAGCTGCATTTTTCACACCCCATTTATATCTGGATGGGATATCACACCATTAGAACTGAAAAGGGAATTGCAGAAATAATATACACATTTATTTATTTATAGATTTCTAAATAAATAGATAGGTTCAAAGAACCTAAGCTGACTTTGATAGTCTTCCTTCTTCCCATTTTATCCTTACAACAACCCTGTGAGGTAGGCTAGGCTGAGGATCAGTGACTAGACCAAAGTCACCCAGCGAGCTTCATGACAAGTGGGGCCTAGAAGCCAGAGCACTTGAGTCCCAGTCAGGTTAGTGCACCATTGCTATGCCAAACTGGCTCTCCAGCAGAGACGCAATTTAACTCATGGGCCAACTCCTTTCTGCCACAACTGCTGTCTTTATCAGCTGCCTGGCAGGCCGGAATGTAGCAGCGGAAGATTTCCTATTGCTTACTTTCCGTGGCAGGAAAAATTCTCTGCTCAGTTGAGCAGCTGTCAAAGACCTACCACAAGCAATGTTGTTAACCCTAAATTCAAAAAGTTATTCACATGTGATCTCTCACCTGTTATTTATGTATTACATTTCTATTCCACCTTTTCCCTTACAGGGAACTCAGGGCAACTTACACGGTGCGGCTCTATATTGTCACAACAACCCTGTGAGGTAGGTTGGACTGAGAGCCTGCAACTGGCTCAAAGTTACCCAGTGAACTCCATGGCTAAGTGGGGACTAGAACCCAGCACACCTGAGTCAGGGTCCCACACTCTTAACCACTACACCTTTATGGTATCTAAAGAACATAAAACACAGCTGTTTTGTCTTCTGTCTTCAAAGTAATCTGAAATCAGCTTTTCTTACTTCCTGATCATTTCAGTTTGCATGAGCTTTCATAAAATGTTAATTTTAAAAGGCAAGCGGAGATATGCCCTTGAAAGCAGATATTTTACCCAACAACAATAACAGAGGTCGTAACAGTGAAGATAAAAATCAGCTTAAATATTTCTGCAGTACTATGTGCTACCTAGTTCTATCCCACTTTTAGAATGCTGGTTCCTGCCATCCGGGTTGCATAAGGTTTCGGCAAGGGGCGGCATAGAAATGTTATAATAATAATAATAATAATAATAATAATAATAATAATAAGGCAGGATTCTATAGAGAAATAAGATTATGCACATTAGTACCCTTATCTGGCATTTGCATGGTGCTGGTTCATCAGAGATCTTCATCAAGTACTTGCAAGTCAAACATCCACATCCTTGTAGGGTGATGACACATTTCTTTAATACAATTTTAGTGAATTTCACAAGGACTTTAAAAAATGAAAAACACCGAAGTCGAGTGGCAATTCAACACCCTGTAGTCCTTTTTAAAAACTGAAAACAGATCCCACTCAAACCAATAGGCCTTACTTCCAACTAATTGTGCTAAGGACTGGGGTCCAACACAATGTAATTGGGGAACCACCACTGCAGCTTGCAGTTACAAAACACCTCCATGATTTTCCTTATATTTATATAACTGATAACTCATTTCTAATACAAGCCATCTTGAAGCCTCTTACAGTTAACTATAACCAGAGAACAAGCTCTGCAGATTTCATCAATAAAATATCCATAATCCACTGCGCTACAGTAGCTGTAGTAAGGCATAATTACTGGCAAGTAAGCTTCACTGGCCTTACTCCCAAGCAAGTATGCATAGGACCAGGTGGTCTAAGTACCATCCCAACTTTCCTAGGAAAATGAACTTATCACAAAAGAGTCTGCCTTTAAACTACAACTGTTTCAGCAGCATGTCCCCAAAGCTTTAAATCCTGTAATGCTTCGAAATGGCCAGAGGTCACCCTTTTTTGTGAAAGCATAGCCTGGCCACTAAAAGATGTGCCGAACAATATCTGAGGAGGAAACTGATCTTTTCCCAAATCTAATCCACCCCCATACGCTCATCTTCCTGCAGCATCCAAGTGCCAGCCACAAAGAGCTTCCCTCCCACGAGAGGGAAAACGCGTGGGCTTCTTCCCTGAGCCCACACAAACAGCCCTTCTGCAGAGCTTGAGTCTTGGGTAGAGGGACCTGACCTGCAAGATCCTAGGACACAGTATAGCAAAGCTATTCAAAACTCCTGCGAAGTTTGAGAAGACCATCTTTCAGCGATGTTGCCTTCCCTATCTTTTTACTTATTACATTCATAGTCCATCCAACCATTGGCCAACCCGGACCTGCTCTGGTGGCCCAGGTGGCCGCCTGGGCTTCAGATCATGTCCTGCGGCCACCTCTCGCACGGTGCACCTTGGGTGTCTGAGTCGGCACTTGCCCCTAAGTGAGGGCCTCCCCTGAAGCCAGCGGTGCTGGAATCGCCAGGTCCCAACTTGCCTGCGCCCAGCAGGCGGGGGAGGCGTGAGTCAGGCTGCGCCGCGCTCCTTCTCCGGAGGGAGCCACCTCTGGAACGGCCCGGGCCGCCAGCCCCCCCCCCCGCGTCCGCCCCCCCCCGCCCCGAGGGGCCAGCAGGTGCCCGCCCGCGCCCGCGGGTTGCCAACAAGTGCCCCCCGGCACCGGCGCGTCGCCGCGACCTGCGCGCACCGCGCGGCTGAGCGGCGATGGCAGCCTCGCACCGGCGCGCCAGAGCGAATTCCGCGCGCTCCGGGCGCGGCCTCGGATGCCTCTCGGGCCGGGAAAGTTGCCCGCGCTGCTCAGCCGGCGGCCCCTTCCTGCGCCCGCCGCCCACCAGCTGCCCCTCCGGCCCCCTCCGCCCCGCCGGTTACCTTGAGGTAATCGTTCTCGGAGCGCAGCTCTTCGATTTCCCGCAGCAGCTCCTCCTCGTCCGCCACCAGCGGCCGCTCGCAGGGGGCAGCCCCCGGCGGGGCTTTGCCGCCCGGCCGCGCGATCCCCGCGGGCGCGGCGCCTTTGGCGGGCGCCTCCTCCAGCGCTCTGCCCCAGCTCGCTTCCTCGCCCTGCGCTGCGCCCTTGGCTGCCGGGGAAGCCGGGGAGGCCGGCGACGCGGCCGGCCCTTTGCTCGAGCCGTCCGTGGCGGGCAGGGCATGCTGCGGGGCGCCGCCTGGCCCCGCGGGCAGAGGCGGCGGCGGCGGCGGCTCGCGTTCCCGGTCGCTGGAGCCGGTGCCAGACTCGGCATCGCTGCTGGCGGCCTGGGCCAGTCTCTGCTCATCGGAGAGCGGCTCAGAGGGGCAGTCGGACAGGTCGGAGCTGCTGTCCGTGTGGCTGATCCGGGCGCCGGCGGCGGGGGCCAGGGCACCTGGCTGGGCCAAGGGGCCGCCCCGCTTCCCCTTCCGGCTCTTGGCTGCCGGGTGGCCCGCCTCGCCCCCGGGCTGCCTCCCGCTGGCCTTTCCGCCTGCCTGATCCTGGGCCCGCGCTGCCTTCTTGCCCGAGAGAGCAGACTTGGCGCTGCCCGCTTTGCCCGGCACGCCAGCGCCGAGAGCGGCCGCCGCCTTCGCGCCCTGGGCGCAGCTGCGCCGGGAGAGGCGGCACTGCGTGGCCAGGAGTCCCGGCGACTGCGGACGGGCTCCCGCCTGCTGGGGCTGCGCCTTGCCTGGGAGGCTGGGCGACTTGGGCGGCACCGGCGGGGGCTTGGCGGAGGATGCCCGGGCGTGGAGGTCCTTGAGGAACGGCCTGGCGGGGGAAGGGGCTCGGTGGAGCCTCTTCTTCTCGGCGCAGGAGTGGTGCGGACTCTGCGGCGACGGCGGGGGAGGCTTGACAGGCTCGCCGAGGCTGGGGCCGCCGTTCAGAGTCTCCATAGTCCCGGCTGGCGAGCGAGGAGCCGAGGAGCGGCCAGCACTTGCGGCGCCGCGCGGCGATCCCGAGCGCAGGAAGAGCCTCGGCGGGGGCGACGATCCTCTGGACGGAGCCCGGCGGCGGCAACGGCTTCCTCCAGCTTCCCCGTTGGCTCGCTCATCACTCCTGCTGCCTCGCACTTTTCCCCCGGCGCCGCTCCGATTCAACAGCACGATCTGCCCCTTCCGTCCCCGCTCGCCGAGAAAAACACCCACACCCACAACGCCCGCAGCCACGCACGAAAACAAACCGTCGGCCGCCTCCCGTTACCCTCCCAACCCGCCCGCTGCGGCTCCGGAGAAGGTTGCAGCCCGCAGGAGCCGCTCCTTTCGCTCGCCGCCGACGCAGGCAGCCGCTTTCCGGATTCCTTCCGCGCCTCGCCGGCTCGCGGACCATCGTTCATTCATCACTCGCGAGCCATCCTCTCCTCCGCGTCGCTCGCCCTCGCCCCTCCTGCCCCTTCCAGCCCTCGCAGGCTCCTTCCTCCTCGCCCTCGCTCCTGAAATAGAGCAAACTGCCAGCGCTGCCGTCTCCCGTACTGACGCGGCCCCCTCTGTGCGCATGATCCTCCCCTGCTGTAACGCAGCCAAGCGGCGCCCGGCGCAAGCCACTTTCCTCGAGCGGCCGGCCGGGCTTCTGCTGGGGCTCCTGCGCCCGCGGCAGCCCGTCGTGCCCCTTGGATCGGGGCGGGGGCAGGCGGAAAGGTGCCTCGGGGCCCATCGGGGTGTATCGTTGCGAGAGAAGCACTTTGGCAGTGCTCCCGGCTCGACGAAAACAAGTCCTTAGCAGCACCAGCAGCACCAGCAGCAGCAGCAGCAACAAATCGGTCCTGTTGTTTCTGCTTTTCGCTGCTGTAGCGCAGGATGCCTGCCACAAGAACAGGTTTTTTGAGCAGAAGACATGCAAAGAACAGGCAATGCGCTGAGAGGGTCCGCCAGAAACAATATTAAATAAGATCCCCAGACTGGCAGGCTTGCACTTAGACTTAAATAAGTTAAATATTTAAATGAGTTAAATATAGGATAATACTTGATCTGGTGTAAACCTGGAGAATCTGGGTGCTTAAATTTGGGCCTATCCAGTTGGAATTTCACAATGAATAAAATCTAGGTGTTGCTTTCTCTGATGCTTGTGACTTTTGGAGTTCTCCTGTATTTCCTGTTGCTCCATTGCCTGCTCCTCATCCTCAATATGAACTCAGTTCAGGAAACATCCCACATTCACTTGGGGATGCCTGTATATGTCCATGGAATCCCCTGTATACAATGTTCCATAAACTGTCAAACAATGATACAAACTGCCGATTAATGATACAAAAGGCAAACAAATGTTTCAAATGGAACAGTAATCTAAGGATTAAAAATATTTAATAGTTTAAAATTATTTCCCCAGAATTATGATAAACATTATAAAATCTGAATAGTTGTCTGTCTTTATCATCCCATATTATATATCCCTGTTGTGGGTTCTAGTGTATCACACATTCAGCAGTGTGGAAGACAGTTCAAGCAAAAACAAAGGCCTTTTGAGTAGAACTAGGCCAATCGGTGAAAAATTTGAGATGTTTTGTGGAAGAAATTTCATATTGAATTTTGTGTATCTGTGTGCTGGAAAGACATTGCTGGCACTCCTGGTTTCATTTCTGAGAAGGAATCATTTCTTATCTCCCAAGAGTAGTGTGAAACTTACCACCCCAATCCTACTTTTAAGTAATATTTCAACGGCAAATTCTGATAATCTTCTTAGATAATAACCTGTAATGCACTAATAGTAGAATACTATTCCTATCTATTTAAAAGTAAGCCCCACTGAGTTCAATGGTGTTTACTCCCAGGTAAGCAATCATAGGATCACATGCTAAATAAATCTTGAAAGCAAAGATTTAAAGTCACAATAGCACCTATGAAGTTCAGAGATAGCACCATCAATTATTACAAAGTCAAGGTGTAGTCATAAAAGATGGTGCCTATCACTGTTACTACAATGCGGAGGACACTGATTATCTCCCCCTCCAAGGAGTCTCCAAGTATCAATGGATAACACCTTACTAAATGCAACTGTCATTCAAAGTACAGAACATTGCCTTCTTTGGGGTCCCCCTCTGAATTTATACACATGGAAGCCATCTGGTGTCTTGGCTGTTTGCAGATAATAAGCTCTGTGACTTCCATGGATTTTAAACCAAAACCAAAACAAAACAATGAAGTAAAGCACCTTTCCTATTAGAATATTTTTAATTCATGCTTATATCTGATTTTGTAATAGAGAGATTGTGTAGTTTCACATGGCTGACCCTAGCATTAAGCAGCAGATTGGGAAGAGCTGTTAAAGGGCAACATGTTTTATATTTAGTGCTATCAGAATGTGTGTTCTGCCTTTGTATCCAAGGAATGGACCTCCATCACAGCTTGCAACCACAATACAATGTATCACTATAACATAAGAAGATATTTTAAATCATAAGCCAACATCAAAGAAACATCTAGTGACAACAAACCCTTGTAAACAAAAGCTCCATCGCTGGCAAAGCTTGTTGGGAAAGTATTTAGAGACCTTTGCATGGAAAGCAGGAAGAGAGAGCATCAAGTGGATCTTCTGGGATACAGAGGTCCATCCAAATGCTACTAACAAGAGGGGCCACTCTTGAATGCCACCTGTCTCAGCACTGTTGGGAAAGCACCCCTCCCCAACACACACACACTGGGTCTTTCCTGCTCTCCTGGCTTTGGCAGGAGCATCAGGCCTGGGAGCAGGTCACAGCTGAGGAATGAAGAGTTGAGGAACAAGATGGGAAGTTGGTGTCTCATGACCCCCACTGTGTCTGATCATTAGGGTTCCCCCTCGGCAACTTTCAGCTAAGGGCTTAAAGTCTCTAGCCACCCTGGGCATAAAGCATCCTTCAAAACTGCCTGACTGTTCAGAACCTCAAACTCTTCTTGGGGTCAGGGGAAAAAGGGAAACCATGTAAGTTTATCTGCATATTGATCACACCAAACCCAACATCTCTCCCAGAGGACTCATGCAGATGTTAAGCAGCACGAGGCAAAAGCCGTATCAGTGTGGAACCCCATAGGAGAGAGCAGTAATCCTCCAGAATCACCTTCTGGAACCTGGAACAAGCAGAAGTTGTCAATCCTGCATTTTATTACCATACTCCAACCCTGACTGCTCCTTAGAAGGCCAGATGCTGAAGATGAAACTCAAATACTTTGGCCACCTAATGAGAAGGAAGGACTCCCTGGAGAAGAGCTGAATGCTGGGAACAATAGATGGCAAAAGAAGAAGGGGACGCCAGAGAATGAGGTGGCTGGATGGAGTCACTGAAGCGGTTGGCGTGAGCTTGAGTGGACTCTGGGGGATGGTGGAGGACAGGAAGGCCTGGAGGAGTGTTGTCCATGGGGTCGCGATGGGTCGGGCACGACTTTGCAACTAACAACAACCACCACCATAGGTGCTATTTGTACTTTATTTTTTAGGGATCAAAACATCCTGAGACAGCTTTAGTGTTTCGGTGAGCATGTCTGCTTGTTGCATGTCTATCTGACCTTTCCTCCAAGATGCTCCATGTGGCATAAAGTCCCCCTGCTTCTTCCTCATTTTATTCTCACAACAATCCTGAGATAGGGAGACTCCTACTCTCCTGTTCTCCCTGAGAGATCTTGAGTTGGGTTCCTTTTTTAAGGAAGGGCATTCCTTTTTAATGCACCATGCTTAGCAGGCAGTTTTCTTCCTCTCCTGCATGATCCCAAGAGGTTAAGATAAGTGTTTCATTTTGTAATTTCTTCTCACGACCACAGAGCAATGAAGGTTAGGCTAAGCGGCAGTGACTTTCCCAGGACTATCTATGGGCTTCATGGCTGAGTAAGCGTTTCCAGCCCTTGAAAAAAGGCTCATGAAAGGATTGCTACTGAAGCTGATGTCATGGCAACCCTGCTTGGTAGTGCAGACGAGTTCTGCATGTGTTACTCTGTGCATGTGCTTTCTATGCATGTGCTACTTTGCATAGCCTCTAGGTACTAAAGCTTTTTATGAAACCAAGGCCAGTGTTACTTTGTATGTGGACTCATTTACTCAGAGCTCCAGAATGACCTTTCCTACATGTCTCTGTGTGGAACTTCTGGGAGAAGGTTGCTTAGTGACAGTCTCAGTTATGACAATACCATTTGGGAGGCTTCTCCCCACCCCCACCCCTGGCCCCGAATTAGTTCTGTTCTTGTTTTCTGCTCACAGTTCAGAGAAAGACTTATGATTTACATTCACTGAAAGGCCGACCATTACTTTTTGTCCTGCCCCGATTGTATGCTGGTTCACAGTCCATGTGCTAGTATAGCTATTAGCCAAATTCACCAAACCATGGCTCTCAAAAGAAGCATCTCACAAGGTTGGCATCTCACCAGTGAAATGATACGTTTTATTTTGTATGTTTTTCCAGCAGTTTGTTCGAGGATCAAGTAATGTATCTTTGAAGTGTTTTTGGATAGGCCGAGAACAACAGATGCTGGACTGGACACAGCGGAAAACGGGGAGGACTGTGGCTCAACAGCACAGAACATAGTTTCAAAGCAGATGGTCCTGGGTTTGATCCTCAGCATGTCCAGTCAGGGCTGGAAAAAATCCTGCTTGAAACCCTGAGAAGCTGCTGCCAGTCCATGTCAACAGTACTGGACTAGATGAACCCAGGTGATGGAAGGGAAAGCAATACAGCTCACTGGGTCCGAAACAGCTACCTAGAGTATCCATCTGGATTAGTGGGTGACAGACACATTTAATAGATGGATGGATGGATGGAAGGAGAGAAGGAAAGAAAAGAGAAAGGAAGGAAGGAAGGAAGGAAGGAAGGAAGGAAGGAAGGAAGGAAGGGACAATTGTTGTACTCTGTACAATTATGAACAGAGAAGTCTTAATAAGTAATAGAGGCAAACAGGGACAAAGAAGGCAAATTCTAGACTAAGAGAAGAAAAAAAAGTGAATTACTGTATGCATGTATATAAATCTAGTTACTAATTAGTTAAAATTACAACATTCAAAAGAACTCATTTCTTACTCCAAGTAGTTTGATCCAGGCCCACTTCTGCCTTGACTTAAATTGTTTGCTGATTTTTAAAAGCAACCACACTCAGAGAGACAATCTTGTAAGAAGTTGGTTAGACACCATTATTTTTAGAGAATAGAAATCTGGGATAAGGCAGAGATAAGAAATCTGAGATAACATTAATTTCTACATGAAATGCTTTTGTTTTATCAAGGAAAACTATGCCTCTTGGTTATGTTTGGAGTTGTGGCTTCTGGACACAGATCCTGTTAGTGACCCAGATGCTCCAGATCTCACTTTGCATCTATCATCAATACAGTGATGATCACAGGGAAGGAAAGGAAAGGAAAGGAAAGCAAAGGGCAGGAAAGGAAAGCAAACGGCAGGAAAGGAAAGGAAAGGAAAGGAAAGGAAAGGAAAGGAAAATATATTAGATAATAACCATCTACCAGGGTTCTCAGGCAAAGCTAATTTAAAAGTCTTTATATGGCAGTGATCCAGCAATTCTTCCCTTGATTAAAAGCATTGGCTGGATATCTTCTAAGGGTCAGAGGCTATATTATTACATATTCATATATGGCTTAATACAATTGAAAATTTGTTTAATGGTGCTTAACCAAGGCCTCTAGGAATGAATGTAATGTAAATAATCAGAATAGTAATTTGATCAGAGGGCAGAAAAACATGACTTTCAGGACTACTAGTCCATGCTACTCGCCAATGCCTACTCCGTAAGTTTTGAAGAAAGCAAGCCTACAATTTTCGTTAGTTTTCTCACTTTCTGTATCGGCGTTTGCTGCCCGATTGCCATCAACAAGCCAACTGAGGCAAATTGACTGGGCCTGCACGATACAGCAAGTGACCCGTAATAGGAACCATGGTTGCTTGTCTTGTCTTCCAAACCCAGCGGTGGGGACAAGCCATTCTGGCTTATCGTGGTGGCCAACCATGACAGGACACAGCGGTCTGTCCTAGGGTTTCTCACGACCACAGGTGCCTGTTGCATAATCCAGGCTTGAACAGGAAAACCCACCATGGAAGCAACCCCAGCACAAGAGCAAGAGAACCAGTGTGAGAGCCAGTGTGGTGTAGTGGTTCAGAGCGTGGGACTGGGACTCAGAGGATCTGGGTTCTAGTCCCTGCTCAGTCATGGAGCCAACTGGGTGACTTTGGGCCAGTCACAGACTCTTAGCCCAACCTGCCTCACAGGGTTGTTGTTGTGAGGATAAGATGGAGGAGGAGATGTAAGCTGCCTTGAGCCCTTTGCAGGAAAAAGGCAGGATATAAATCGAAAAATAAAAATAAATAAAATAAACCACTTGACAAGAGCAGCAACTGCCATGCTTGCCAAGCAGCCGGATGGCATGGCTGGCAGCTGCCCCAGCCTGGCGCTGCTAACAGAGGAATTCAGGCCCCTTCCCAACCGCAGTGCCCCAGAGATCTTGCTTAGGTCAGCAGCCGACTCGTGTCTGAGAGGAATCCTTTCATGTGCAGGTGGGAAGGGGCAGAATCAGGTGGGGAGGGGTGCCCCGAACCCATGCAGCATCTCCCCTTCTGCTCCTGTACGAGAGAAAAGCTCTCATGTGGGAGTGGGAATGGGAGGAATCAGCTGGAAGGGGGCAAATAATGGGAGCGGGACCCCACACTCTTCCTGCCCCCCGGGGAAACCTGACTGGCCCAATACTTCCATAAAGATCTGGTCTGTAGTGGGAGTTTGACAGAGATTTGGACCCTACCAAAGTCTTTCACTTGCATAGGAGACCAAATAAATGCAGACCCGATCACCTGGGAATGCCTGGTACAGATGTCACACCTGTGCAGCGGTGTGGCTCAGCAGTGTCACACCAGTGGCAGCACAATGCTGAAGTGCTGGAGCACAGAAGTGGGTGGAAGGGATGTTGGAGGTGAGGTGGGGGGGATTCGCTTCTGAGCACTTTAACAGCATTTTAGCCAGTTATAGATGGAGAACATTACAATTGATCTAATATTTCTTAGCTAGCTTTTGCATTAAGATTAGAACCGATAAGCAGGATATAGTTTGGCTTCTTGCCAAACAGATAATGCCTCTCTTACTACATCAGCATTACTTCTTTGTGATTTTTTTTTGTAGCTATGTGTATCTATGACATTATACTAGGAAGTACTATCTGTACTGTATCTATACTGTACATTGAAGCGATGGTGTATTTTTTGTGCTTTTGCCTGTGTATTTCAAGAACGCTCATAAGGAAAGGTGCCTTAACATATGTCTTTTTAAATGTGAGGCATGCAGATGCTTATTGCTTAACAGAAGGCAAAAGCTGTGAAGCTTCAGCAGCTGGGGGTGCAAAGGGTGCAAAGATATGCGCAGTGAATATCTTTTCTGCTAAAGTGTGCATTATGGATTGACAGAATTCCAGAACCTGGGAAATATTGAGGGACGTTTATGTTGTCATTTTGTTGGCAGAAATGGAAGTGCCATGCCTCATGCTCCCTCATACATTTCCTTCTTTGACATTTGAGTAGTTAATCTCTGACCAGAGTTCTTAAAGAGAAGCTTTTCCTTTAGAAGTTGAGTATTAAATTGAAACACAACTATAGCTACACACTTTGTTTCAGGGCAAGGCTGTATTGTGGGCATCCTTTACCCTCACAGACACTCATTATTTCATTTTTCTCTTTGATGAATGCATGTGAATACCTTCTTTGGTTCTTATATCTTTTAAATTACACTTGGTAATTTGAACTTGGTTCAAGTTATGGATTGAGCTGGAGTAAGGACTTTGGTAACCCCAGGGACGAAGAACACTTGGCACTCTGGTCCCAAATGTCAAGCTGTAACACAGTACAGTGTCAGGGGAGCATCAGTACCCCTTTGGCCTATAACAGCAGCCTCCCCCGGTCTTGTGCCTTGGGCTGCAGTGCTAAATCTGGAAGGGCAAACACTTGCCATGACAGTCCACACACCCCAAAGAAAGTCCAGAAATTCAGGCAGCTGTGCTGAGCCACCCCAACAAACCAGTTCTAGCAGTTTTCATCTCCACCAGGAGCTGGTCTTTGGAAAAGCTACGAGGTCTTCACTGCCCCTTTCAGACTGGGCCAGCCCCCAAATGCAGTACAATATGTTGTTGCTGGGAAAATGGATATTCTCCCACTCCCTGCTATGACTGAAGACTGCAGCTAGGCTCATGAGTGATGGGGAACTCCGAAGGCAGTAGCTGGTGTGTTATAATCACCAGTAGTAGCTTATCAGTCTTAATCTGGTTCCCTAGTAATAATGATATTCTTAACCTTAAGGATGGCAGCAATGAGCCCTTTCATGCTCAAATTTCCCTGCCCATATTCTGTGGACTGCAGCTCCCATAAGCACCAGCCAGCACAGCTAACAGGGAAGACTGCTGAGAGGTGTGGGCCAAGACATCAAGGGGGCACCAGACAGAGGCAGGCTACTGCCAGCAGACACTTTCCCCTGCAGCAATGTCTGAAAGAGGCAAGTGGGAGCAATTCGGACACTTCCACCACACTGCCCTTGAGGTACACCCTTGGCTGCCAGTTCCGGCCCAGCAAAGCCTGCACTGATGATGGGGCTTGAGGCTGATCTGGTGACTTTGGCACGGAGTGCATGGGACCAGCCATGGCTCTACCTTGTGACATCCCAAAGCCTCTTCCAGGGCACTATAGCGCAGTGCGGGACTCATCACTGATCGCTGGAATGGCACCACTGCCAAAGAGTTCAGTTGCTCGGGGAGCAGCAAGGTAAGGCTGCTCACCATCCTCCGGATGTCAAGGATGGCAGGCATTTATGCCTGCTGAGAGAAGCAGGGAGCCAAAGGTTACCTTCACACAAAACATGTAAGCAGCCAGTTTTGGCCCTCTGAGTGTGGCACCTCAGAAGAAGGCGAGAATTGCTGGCGGAGGCACTGGCTGTCCTGGGGGGGTCCGGCTGCTCTCCTCCCCCTCTCTGTGCCTTTCTCCAAGGTCGCTCTTGCGACCTCAGAGCTGCAGCTGGTGCAGCTGTCTCTGCCCCGGTCACAAGCGCAGGTGAGGGACTCCAAGTTCACAGTCTCTGCCCTTCCTTCAGAATGAGTTCTGGAGTTCAGGCCACGAGCTCTGAATTACCTTGCAGTTTCCAGACTCTGCCTAGCAGCTGTAGAATTGGACTAGAGTTGTAAATTCACTCCAAATATAGAACAGTTCAGTCACAACACATTCATATTACATATAAATCTGTAGCGGATGTATGTACTACACAACAATTTTCTATAATGATAGAAAATAGGGCACAGCTAATTTGGAACCTAAGCAAAAAGTCAAGGGTGTACTACAAGGTGGAGTATTCAAACAGTAAGAAGGAGCCATGGACAGAATGAAATAGTTCATGTCATCCATCTGTGCATGTAAAGCAAATGCATGAATAATTTCTGTTTCCTTTCCACTGCAGTTCTTTTGGAACCAAATAATTCAACTCTCCTTTCTTCTGTTAGCAAGAACTGTATTTCAGCAACAGAATGGATTGGGCACTTCTTAAAGATTTTTCACATATGGAATGAAAATGTGTTTAATAAAATGTGGAGGTATCTGAGAAGACCCATATTCTAGGGGGCACAGTACTGCCCTTTCTAGCAGGTGTCAGAGTGTGTAGAATCGTAGGCCAGGGAATCAGCTTGCTGCAATGTCAGTGAAGCACGTCTTGTATTGGTGGAGTCACGTAAGAAAGCCATGCTGCACTGAGAGACCATCTCAGTGGCATCCTAGGTTAATACTGGCACAGCGGCTGGGAAGTTGTGCTAATGCTGGCATAGTTTCTTGCCCATGGGGGGTAGGGGGTGCTGTGTCAGGTGAACCAGGTCAGCAACTAGAGTGCATGCCAGGAATTGTAGGTTTTTTGTTGACCTAAAACATTGCATCCTCAAATTCCTAAAAACAACTAACACTTGATCACACCCAACTAAATTAACTCGATGTAAATTAGAAACTTTGCCACCATTTTCATATACATAATGACTTCCATCTCCTCTGCCTAGGTGTAAAATCTAGCAAGAAAATCTAACAAGAAAAAGGTCCTTCTCTGTTATCTCACCTCATCTTTGGCACTCTCTTCCTAAAGAGGTGCAACTGGCAACCTCGTTATTCTGTTTTCAGTGCCAAGTAAAGACTTTTAATTTAGTACATGCTTTTAGAACTATAGTCTTATTTGCTTTTCATTGGTGGTTTTATTGTTGTTCATATTATCCTCATGTTCACACCTTATATTAGTACATTTTATCTTGTTTTATATGCTATTATTTTATTTTATTACAGTTATGTAATGTTGTCGTTTCTGTTTTTTGTGAGCCACCCAGAGATGCCCTGGGCTATGGGGCAACATACAAATACAAATAACATTTTCCTATACTTCAAAATAGGGTGCATATAAAGAGAGGAGAAAATATTGTTATTGAAAACTATCTGGAGAAGTGGATGCTTCACTTCCTTGTTTGACTGGCACGAAGCACGAAGCACAATGCCAGAATACAAAAGCAGCACAGCTTCCTCTGGGTCTTTTACCGGAGTGTGGACAGACTTCTGATTCATTTGGAACATGATGCCAGCTCACCATGCACACTCCTACACTGCTATAGGAGCAAAATGGTCATTTTAAATAAATAAAACGAGTTCATGATTTTATTTGGCACAAATTGGCAGCTCCTCTAAGCAGTGTTTCTGTATTTCCACTTGCTGAGAAGCCCCTTACTGACTGTTTTGCACAAAAGGAAGCAAAACTCTTCAGTATGAAGTATTTTAAGATGCAATTGAATATCACTTAAAATCTCTAATAGCTGTGACTGTAGATACTTATGTTGCAGTAAGACAAGACTGTGAATATGTGAAAAACAGCCAGCATAGTAAAAGTTAGAAGTAGACCTTCCTTTTAATGTTCCCATTATAACATATAATATGCATTTTGCTGAGGTGGAAAGGGAAAATTTAAGTCCAGAGCCCATTCTGAAGCAAATTCTGATACTTACCTCATACAACCGTATCAATTTGCCTCTTATAGTTTTACAGCTTTTATCCATATATGTTGCACAATGTGAGGCTTGAACTGGGAAGACCCAAGTTCAAATCCCAAACTGGCCATGAACCTTGTAGAGAGTAATGATCTTCCCCTCAGCATCTCTCTTGATGGTCACATGAGGAAAGCAAATGCCCATTCCTAGATCTTTGGGGGATACGACGATAATGTATAATATATTAGGAATGGCTGAAGCAGCAATTTCTTCAAAGCTGATGCTGCACCCTGGCCCAATCCATCTGCCTTGAGGCTGAGCAGGAACGGCTGAATCATGCTGACTACTCAGACAAGGTACTAGTGCCTTGTTTAGTAAGGCACCAACCCACCAAAAAGGAAGATTATACCACTTGGAAGACCTATATTGTTTGGTGTGTCAGCAAGATAACAGAACAGAAAAATAATGCATCTGTTTTGAAGCATGTCAAGGTTTTTGAATCTACCTCCAGCCACTATTTGAATGATGCAGAGGAGCCCTCATAGGATTAATATTTAATTCCAGGGCTAGAGTGGCATTGATGGAACTTTATGGCATATTTACTGTGGAACAATGGAAATTTAAGACAGATTTTCTATGGCTATAACAGTTTTGAAACTGAAGACTTTTTTCTAATTTAAAGTATGCATAATTCATTGAGACACGGATGTCATTTGGCTGGATTACTCCTTTATGTCTAAGATGAATTTGACATTCAGTTAGTCTCCTTATTGCTTGAATCCAGTACTTAAGAACTACTCTGGCCAACCTGTTGCCTGGCAGTTTGCCTACCTGTGATAACTGGGGTGATCTTGAGTGTGATGGAGTCTCCCAGACTGGTGGCACTGGGGTGTAGAATTTACCTAGGTGGGAGTTGCTGTTAATGTCATAGCTTCCCGAACAGTCCCAAATGATATTGGATCCCAAACACACTGTGGGGCAAACTCTTAGTTTTCTATGAGTGTAGTGTTTGCTCTGCACAGGCGATGGAAGGACAGTCTGTAATCTCTTTGTCTGAAATGGATCACTACTTTGTAGACTTTAGGGTAACAGGAGCTCCGAACATCTGCAGAGGTGAGTGACTTAGGCAAAAGTCGATCCCCTGAAATAAGATGGGTCAGAACAATTTTGTCACTGCCTCGGGAAAGTTCCTGCTGCCTTAGCTAGTAATTCTGTCCAGTCTCTAATTTATCTCTGGAACAGAGACATGATCCAGGTGGTTGTCACAATTGTTCCAGTTCTCTCCCACTGGATAAAGCCAAGCATACTTCCTGGTTTGTCAAATTGCTCAGAGTGATTAAGCAGCAGGGACAATAATTAGACCATTGATGGAGGGAGATTTCAGTTGAGTTCAATCAAACACAGGCTGGAACCTGCATTAAAACTCAAACTGCGGTGATTTCCATAACAAAAAAGCAAATTTGTCCTCCACCATTGCACCTGCAATGGGTTGTCCAACTGAGTCACTTAGAATCATAAAATGTCTATTGCGACAAGGATTAGAAAGAACTGGAGATGATGTCTCAGCAGCCTGCTATAATTTTTTTGCAGGATAAAATTACTTGCACTGATTCCAGCTTAGATGTCACGGTTATAGCAGATCATAGAGTATACCTTTCATGTTTGCTTTTGTAGCTGTGATGGAAAAGTTTCAATTGGTACAGGCTGAGGATGTGGACAAGATCCTTGGTAGTGTGGGATCAACCACATCTGTGCCTGTTCATTGCCCATCTTGGCATTTTAAAGCAGCCAAATAGGCCTTGGTTGAGTAGATAATGAGGGTGACCTCGATCAGCATCAGAAGTTACATATGCATTGCTTTTGTCAGGAAATTCCTCTTCAGGACCGGAGAGAATGGATGTTTGGATTCATATGGAAGTGCTATGTTCAGTCTCAGCAGTTTATTGGGAAGTGCAGGGAAGTTCTTCTCTGACAGAAACCGCCCCGCCCCCCACACCTGTGCTGATGGGTAGTCCGTGTGCAGAAAAGTCTACAAAGGGAACAGAACATGCACAGACTGTTTTATGGGGTTGGAGTCAAGGACCCAGGGCAGGATGAAGAATGAGATTCTGAATAGGTAAGAAGGCAAGAACAATGGGGAAGCGCAAAATCATAATACAGAAACATTGAGAAACCATTATAGACATCAGGAAAAAACATCATGATACATCAACGGCTTGAGTAACAGATAACGAACAAAACAATCAGGAGTTACAGAATTCTAACAGGTTTCATGTTTGCTTTTTACTGCCAGAGTTACAATATTCCTTAAGACAATGCATGAGCTGGCCTGGTACTTTTACACTGCAAAGGAAGCACAGATGCCCAGATCAGCTTGCAACAGTTACCAATTCAGTGATCAGATAACAAGAAAGGTGTGCATGCCAATGGATTAAAGAAAGATACAATTTGTGGATTAGCGCTTGCAGGATTGTTTCAATTCTGTTTTCCCACTGTGGCTTGGCAATCAAGAGCTATCTGAGAAAGGGTTAATTATTCATATAACTTGGGGCTGTTTTTCCTTTTCCTGGAGAAGGAACTGGAAAGGAAAAACCCTGGAGAATGGAGTGGGGGCAGGGGAGGGAAACAGTCAGTTTTCTATATTCTAAAGTATAAAGCTTATAACTTCTGTTAGGGTGAGTCCAACACAGCTTATTATTGAGATATAACCTGTGATTACTATGCTTTGCTTCTGATCATCCTAAAGTATATTTATTGTTTAATTAGTTAATCTTTTTTGTCTTGGATTTTTTGTGACACATACAGGAATAAACTGATAGGACCTGGAACATCAAAGAGCTACTTTTCTTGCCTGCCATAAATTATTCTTAGGATAGAACCCAAACTTCATGTGATTTTGCTTTGAGTAGATATAGGACTTCATTGTTAACTGATGATAGCTAAGCTACTGTATGATTATTTCCTTAAAACTTCCCTTGTGCTAGTTACAACACTATGGGGAGCTGGAAAACAGTCTACATAGCAAAGAGAGTTGGCCCTTCTCTTTTTCCCACATAGGTATACATAATTAATAGTTAGCATAATATGCATAATCGTTAGCATTGACATGGAGGGAATGTTTACCAAGAGGGAAATTATTGTCTGTTTCTACCAATAGCATGAATGATTATGCCTTTGTAATATAAATCCACTAAAGGTCAGAACCATAGCTATAGAGTTCTTAATTTACCTTCAACATTTGCAGAAAAACTCAAGGCACAAACTACAGCTGTCAAAGTAAAGCTTGCCCTAGTGGCTGTCTGAACGTGGATGCCTTACCTTTCACTCCAGCCAGAGGCCTAAAAACTAAGGCGCTGGAGTACAGAGTTCTAACAGAGCCTCTTCTTAATTCTTTTCATCTAAACTGAGCCTTTAGGGCAGTGTTTAGGAACAGAACCTTTAGCAGCTGTCCATAAAATTTATTCCCCCTGAGAACTAAATATGGGCATCCCAAATATGAATCTTAAAGGATCCAAAGCTTAGAGATAATGTAGTCTCTGGGAGTTAATCTTTAAGCGAAGGCTTAATTGTGAATAAAAAAATTTACCCACCTATTAGCAGCCTTCCCCAACTTGGCAGCCTTCAGATGTTTCAGACAACAACTTCCATTAGTCCCAGTCAATATCATAAGAGATTATGGGAACTGTAGTCCAAAACATCTGAAGGTGACAGGTTGGGGAAGCTGGTCTACATGCTGTCTGCAAATAAATATATCTATATATTTATTTAATCATTTCAAGGTTAAATTAGAAAAGTGCATCTGTATATTAATAAGAATTATTATATGGGTAGGTTGTTATTCCTGGTCATGTGATTTCATTTTCAGGCAAGGCAAAAAGATGAATGCATGCTCACCATTTCTCACCTTAATTATTCATTTTTAGTATGGTTTCTAATTGGCAGCAACACCTTCCCTTTCCCACCTGCCACTTGCTCATATTAAATCATGTAGCTCTAATCTCTTACTCTTTTTATTGTTTTAATGTTTTATTCAATTACACTGTCGTGAACCCACCTTGATGACTTTTTAGTGAATGAAGTGGCATATAAACATTAATAGTAACCAGAATGAAGAAGCCAGAGGTTGATGTACAGAGGCACCTACTTTAAAATTATTCAGACAGAGTTAAAAATGTGGTCCATGCAAAGCATGTAATGCTGCCTGCAGTAATAAATTATTGTAACATTTCTTCTAGATCAACAATAGCAAGAAAAGTCACAATGTAATTATGTCAAAACATTGTTTAATAGGAACATTGAAATACAGCAAGCAACTTTAGGAAATGTGCTTAAAAGAAGTCCATTGCAACTTACTTAAATAAAACCATTGTCACAGTGGAGGCGAACTACAGACCGTGCCTTCTAAATCTACTCTTAATATGGGCATATAGAAATACACGGGCGAGGGAAGAAGATTGCATTCAATATTTTATTGCAGATGCTGTGCTGCATGTTAGGCGTAGACAGTAGGTGACATAGATGCAGGGTCTCAGATCACTTACAGCACATTAGGCTCCAGCTGTCGTGCCTCAGTTAGACATTTAAGGGCATAATAAGATTACAGTCCAGCTCTGAGGCTGAGCCTGCAGGGTGGCAAAATGAAAGGAATTCTGGAAAGGATTCCCTCACCGGTGACTGGGCAAAGGAGAAGGGTGGAGGAAAAACCCATGAGTGATGACGGAAACGTTCAAGATTGGCATTGTTCTTGAGTCAAGAAACATTACTAAATAACGTCTGTGGAAAAATTACTCCCCTGAAATGGATGCTTGCTGAAAATGGGCATGGTAGACAGACTCTAATTGTATCTAAGCATGCCTCCACACGCTCACATTTTCAGTATTATTTTTCCATCTTCCACTTGTGAGCAGCAATTTTGCAAGGCACCATTTAAAACTGAACATTAAGCTTGCGTTTGTCTTTTCACAAAGCCATTCTCTTCTTCCTGGAAATCTCTAAGCAACTTTTCATAACTGGGAGCTTTCTCTACTTCCCAGTGGCAGCATATAATAGGTAATATGTCCTATATAATCAGTTCTACCAGATAATCCAGTGCTTTACCTTTGTGAATCATGCTGCATGAAGAAACTAAAGCAGCTGGCTGGAATTTATGCTTTTGACATTACACAAGAGCCGAAAGATCCTCTTCTCCTTTACACAGAGGAGCCAAACCCATGACACTAGAGAAACAGCATTCACATATGTTCATGACTACATTTACAAGTATATCCAGACTGTAGAATAAGATGTACAATCCCTGCATGTAAAAACTGAGCTATTTGGAGGTTAGTTGTTCAAGGAGTTTACCAATATAATTGTTATATTGCCCTAATTAATAGCACAGCACCATCTCTGAATGCAAGGCATCTTTGCGGAAGGGCTGTGGCTGAGTGGCCCCAGTTCAGTTTCAGATAGCTAAAGTAGGGCTAGGAAAGACATCTGCCTGAACCCCTGGAGAACTGCTGCCCATCTCTGCTAGATGGACCAACGATCTCACCTGGTATGAGGCAGCCTCTGATGTATCCATCTATACAGACAACCAGGAGTGTGTGTGTTCAGTGCTTTGTATATCTAAGGGGGATGCTAAGAGCAGCAGCCAGTGCTGCATGATGGATGCCCACTTCCACAGTGGGAGTGTCTTCCTCTTTCCTCACCCTTGCAGCTCCCTTCACCCACCAAAAATCTGCACCCCAGGGTCCCACAGCCCCATGGGGCAGGTTTTGAGGGCACACAGGGACTCGGGGAGAATCCGTCTGCTTTCTGTTCTGCTGGTGGAACTATTCCATCAGAGTAACAATTGTGTGGTTTTTGCCCTTAATTGTTAAATAAGCATTAAGCTCAGGGCTTAATCTGACACATGGTTTGCAGAGCTCAAAATCTCTTTCCAGTGTTAGGTTCCAGATCTGGAATATATGAAATTATTAAGACTAGCATTCCTCTTGTGGGGTTTTTCTAAAGGGTTGCTTAATCTGCCACTTTTTTGAGGCTTCTCTTTCTACATTCTTCGAGATGAGCTCATTTACAGATATTTTTTCTAGGGGTTTTCTTTCTCTGCTGCCCTGTATGTTCCCTTGCACACTCATTAGGTGGCTCTGTGGTTTACACAGAATTGTAAGAATACATCAGGCTTTCAGAGATATACTAGACTTTCCCCATTAGGAACAAAAAATGCTAAGATTGTTGCAAACAATGGAAGAGGTCTGAAAGATTACAACATTGTGAAAAGCTCCAGCAAATTACCACTAGTGAGCATTCAGGAACACAGGAAGACTTGTGTAGAAAGCTTTCCTCTGCTGAGTTTCTTCCAGTTTCAGCAAGCAGTTACAACCTCCTGAGTCACACAACCAGGATTAGACAGGAAGGATTTCAACAAAAGCAGACAGGGCAAGTTCAAAGCTGAAGTGCAGCCCAGAGCCTCACATTTCAGAACTGTAGCACTCCATGCCTCCAGGAAAGTACAAGCAGCAACTGGGAAGTAGAGGATCTAGGAACCTAGGAAGGGTGGATAGATTAAAAAATGGTGACAGCAATAAGGAAAAGAGAGAGCAAAAACAAGGGGGGGGGGGTGACCACAAGGTATCAAAAGCCCCTGGTACTCATTTAAGTGCAAGCCTAGCACTTTAAGAGAGAGTAAGCCATTTGCTAGGGCTTATTTCTCAGTTGTTTCCATAGGACTGCATTGTAAAGAAAACCTTTTTTAGCCATCAGTAATAATTAAAAGAAAAACATTCAGGCATACGTATTAAAACAGACAGTTATTTTCTACTCAAAGGTCAACAAATCAGCTTATGCATGTGTATATTTACACAAATATATGCAGAGTATTAGGCATTTTTTTCTGCTCATTAGCATGTTAAATTTGTAATTAACTATCTGACACCAAAATTTATCCATAATTGGTCAGGCAAATTGGTTAAAACTGACAGCAATGAGACTGAAAGAGTCCCAGTTTGAAAGGAAACTCTCTCACACCATACATCTATCTTCCTTTTAGGTGACAATTCAATTTTTATGTTTTATTCTTTTTAAAAAATGCTTTGTGCACTGTGGGTTAGGATTTTGTTCCATTTCACTACAAACTCTTCCACTTCAAAGAAGAGTATGCTGCAACCTGCTAAACTATGCATATCGGATGCAGTGCTGCCATTAATATTTTCAGGACAATGAAGACGCTGAAGTAGAGGGCGTTCTGCTCTTAGAGGTTTTTCCTAATAAAATATTCTTGAAATGTTATCTACTTTGTCTTCCAAATATAGCAGTCCATTCAGAGATGGTTGACCACGCTGAAATACATCAAGCCAGCTCCAGAGGTGTGGGTTCAGCATTAGGAGGCAAGTTCCAGTTTGTACTATCGATCGTAACTGAAAGTGCCTCTTGCGGTGCTATTTCAGGATTCCTCTGAGGGCTATTTCTTTCTTTCCTTCAGGCTGGAGGCCTGCCAGTTCCTGTTCCTCTGCTTCTGTGAGTAGGATGCTGCCACGGCTGGCATCAAATCGATAATTACAATCCCACCCTTCTTTAAAACGGACCATGCTCTAGCAGGGATGGGAGGTTTGTCATCCACCATCATTTCTGCAACGTGGCGCCTGCCGGAGATATTGCTGGCATGGAATGGCTGCTGAATGGTTGAGTCACCAAGATGTGCAACACTGAGGGCCAGCTTGTGGAGCCCCTGGTCCTCACTTCATGACTGCAACCTGCTTTTCCACCTGCCTCTTGTCCTGGCCCAGGTGGAGAGGAGGAGCAGGTGCCAGTGCCTCCCTGCTCCCTGGCTCTCCACCAGTCAAGCAAGCCAAGATGAGAAAGACGATGAGCTGAAATAGTGGCTAGGAACAATGGCTGTGAGAAGGCAGGCTCAGGGAGGGGAGTGCCACTGAGGATGTTTTGCGCAAGGACTCTCAAAACCCCAGGGGCTGTTACTGTAAGCACTGAAGACATGTGAAAAAAACACAGAAACCTTTAGTCATGACTGGAACTGGAGGAGGCTCTATCTGGTAGCTCTGGTTTAGGTAGGTAGTTTGTTGCTATATCCCACAAGGGTTCTTCTTGACCTTTTATCCCGTGTCTTTTACACAAACGTACCCTGGATGCACACCTTAACGAGGTAAGAGGGTTAGGATTAGGGTTAGCATTGGAGTTAGGGAGTTTTTTTAAAGAGAGCATTCAATAAAACAGGATAACATAGACTCTCTCTCTCTCTCTCTCTCTCTCTCTCTCTCTCTCTCTCTCTCTCTCTGTGTGTGTGTGTGTGTGTAGAGAGAGAGAGAGATTATGAGAACATGCAAGATAGTTTACCTGAGTAGAATAATGATGTTATACTACCAAGTATGCTGATCACAACCAGTTCTGTGCCCAGAAGAGGAGGGGAGAAGAGTGTAGGGACAGCTGTTTCCCCTTCTGTTCCATGACAGAGAAACCCCTTTTTGATTCTTGCTATAGACAGAACCCCTGAAGGAAAAGAAGGTTGTTTACCCTGGCATAAACCCTCATGCAAGCCCTAGAATCAGCAACAGATCAGAGTGAGATCTCCTTGCCCTCAGCTGTAGGAAATCTAAAGGTAGGGAGCCCAGAAACAGGTGACTGAGGACAGAGGAGAGAGATGGGAGGAAACAGGTCAGATGACCTTCAACTGGATGAAGGGGAAGCTTGCCACAAGGAGGACTGTGGGATGGGATCCTCCTCTCAGGAGGAAAAGAGAAAGAAAATATGCAATGAACAGTTATGGGGAGAAAACAATGGAAAGGCTTGGGAAGCAGAGGTACTCACTGAAATAGGACTGCTAAAAGATTCAGGCTGGAGTATACAGAAACTTGAGGAATGACATCACCAAGCCAGGTGGAAAAGAACTTGGGCACAAAACCACATGGGAGCCAGGCCAGGAGAGGGCAAAAAGGAACTTTGGAACCTGTATGGATTGTGGGTCAAGGAAGAGAACTCGAATTTTCAAATTCAGAGGGATTCATGCCTTGGTGCAGCATCTGCCATCACTATGACATGAAATGCCGCATTTGGAGAAGTTCAAAGCATTGGGGCTGCCACAGAGTCTAGACCCAGATAGTTTTAGGTTTCTGCAATCTTCAAGTGCTACTGGAGAATCCGTTGGGTTGTTCTGAGCCAATTAGCCAATTAGTTTCAGAAATAGACATGAATGAGTAGCATCCTACTCTGCTATGCAGACTTATCTCCCAGTATCTCTCCACAGTTCTCTCTTTCTCTTTCTCATTCTCTCTCTCTCTCTCTCTCTCTGAAGAAACCAAACTGTGGTTCAAGAAATCCAGTGGGAAATATTTCAGGCACAGTCCTATGGGATGTATTTCATATAAAGTACATCAGTGACCCCTAATGGGCTTTGTGAGTCACTACATAGTATATCCAAGTCTTTTTCTAAGCCTGTTAGGTATCATGGAACTTTGGACCAGAGTCCAACAGCCATCAGCACCATTTTACTTTGCAATAGGCGCACTTCAAATATTTAAACACGGATGTGACTTAATGGGCAAGTTCACATGACAAGTCACCCTGCAAATAAGCCAGATGGTGTGAATTGTCCATGGAAAAGTCCAGGGTGTTCCTTAACATTTTGGCTTATCATAGGTTATTCTCCCCATCCTTCTCCCAGTCCTCCCAGTACCTCCTCTGCTCCAGTTGCTCTGCTAACCCTGTTTTGCTCACCGGCTATTTTGTTTTCTGAGCTCCACGCTGCTGCCACTGCAGCCTCTCCACCAATGGCTAAATGGCACTTGGAGAATTTTTTTTTTTTGGTGGGGTGGGGGAGGACAGATAGATGCAGATTTCATGACTGTATTATTTCCCCATCCAAAAATAAATGCTCACATTTGACATTTTTGAAAAAGAATGCTTTTTAAAGACACCTATCAAAAGTACTAAAAAAAAAGGAGGCTGGATATAGATCCCTTTCTGGAGCACCAAGAGGCTCAGGAAAGTGTGGAAAAGCTGGAGGGCATGGGAAACCGGCAGGGCAATGTTGACAAACAACAAGCAGGATCACACTGCTAAGAGAAATACTCTCGCCACCCTCTTTCATTGCTTTGATTTTCATTTGACAGCTCACCAATCGACAGCTGTTAAGTGTGCCCAAAGTAAGCAATATGCCGCTTTGCTTTGTTGATGTCAATGATGCTACCTACTGCACTTTGACATATTGACCAGGACACTGGCCAGGAAAGAGTGCATGTTTCAGGTATCCTAAGTGTGCTCTTGTACACCTGTGATAGATGAAAAAAAATATAGAGAAAATAAAAGTTCAGCTGTGCATATTTCTGCTGCCATTTTTTCAAAAGCGTTCAAAAACCAGTGGTGGTCACTCCAAAGGTGCTATTTGGACACTGGTAGAGTAGGTGCCGCTGGTGGTGATATGGCTGAAATACCAACAGTGAAAGAGCACTTTGCTGCTCTGGCAGAGTAGCTTGCTCTTTGCTTGTTGAGGCCCACAATGGGATTGGTCTGTGTTCAACAACTCCTAGAACAAGTCATGTGTTGTCTGGGTGGCTTGTTGCCGAAAGGAAAACCTCCCTGTGAGAAATGGCCTGGGTCCAGATAACAGTGCAATCCACTGTTATCGAGTTCATGCACAGTGGGTTGCAGTATCATTGAACATCCAATTAATATCAGACTTCCAAATGCCACATTATGTAGATTCAAGAGAATGCACCCATCCTTTTGTTAGCTTCCATAGTAAAGCCTATGTTTTTGCCACCAGATATTAAAATTTAAATGAATGGATCAGTACACCTGATGACCCACAATGCTGAAACTACTCAAACAGCAGCTTGGAAGGCCTATTGCATTTGTTTCTTGGCACTGCAAGTAAATAAATAAGAATTTAAAAAAAGATATTTTCAGGTAACACTACAGAGCTAGTTGAACTACATTCAACTTGATGTATTCAAACTGAGAGAATACAGTAAAGACATCAACAGTACCTCTGTGTATGTTAGTACTGGTAGAAGCAATCAAAAGCAAGCTGTGGTAATGCTGAGAGATTCTACACCAAGTTTGAGACAGCAACTTGTCCTTGAAAAAGATGAGATTAATTTAAAAAATCAAGGTGCTATTTGCTTACTGTCAGTAATTGTCTATGCTACCAAATCTAGCTATCACAAAAATATTTTCTTGACATGGCTTTGTAGGAAACAGTCTAAATTCCACTGGGCCTCTTAGACCTGACATAGAATTATAGGTTCCAGAAAGTCATGGGCAATTCCTTCTCAATTTGTTTCCCCATTCCTGTTCTGCTGCCAAGCTAACAAGCATGACCATTTCAAGACAAAATTATAGCTAGTTTTAAGAGAGGAGAAAGCATTCGGCAATTACATTTGGGTATTATTTATTATAAGCTTCCCAAACTTTGTGGCTTGGGCTGATTTTATACTTACACAAAATGTATATAGGGAGAAGAACACTCTGGCAATGAAGTTCTCTTCGGAGTTCTGCAGCTAACTTCTTTTCCCACTACTGAGAAAAGGTATGTTTGATGTGCTTCTTGAACATGGAAAGAATGCACTTGAATCAAGGGTTGTTTCCAGTGGGGTTCTTCTTCCACAGAACCAAGTGGGAGGCAATAAACCCTTCCCCTCTCCAGTCCCTAAGTGATATCAAAATCACTTCTGGAGGGCTGGGAAATCCACTTTAAAGTGGCAAGGATGCAGGGGAAGCAGAGGAAAAGATATTTAATCCCCAGTGTTAAATGAAAAGGAGAGTATGTTTCATTGTCAAAATGGCTCAAAAAGAAAGCATGCCAACCGCCTTCTCTATGTGCTACAGTAACATGTGAGGGGCTTCCCTGTGGTGCATATGGGGGGTGCAGCAGAGGCACCCCCCCCTTAGGGCAAAGCTGACCACCTGTTTCTTGCCCCTGCCCCTGAAGTGCAAAGGAGCTTCCCCCTGGCATGCACGAAGGTTGGCAGCAGGGGAGTCAGCTGAGTGGCACTGCTCTTTTCCAAATGCCAGGCAGCTCCAGCCCAAAGGGGTCTTTAGGACAGGGGGCAAACTGAGTGGGGTTGCCCCAACAGCTGCTTAGCATGGCACGAGTGGCAACAGGCCCCTCTTGCCAAGCTCTTGCCACAGTGCTTGCAACCACAATGACTTGTGTTTTTCATGTCACAACAAGCCATCTTGGTACCAAGAAACCATACAGATCATTGCTTCTGTTTGTGCCTGCCAAAAACCAAACAGACTATGATGAATTACAATGAGATTTTGATGACACAACAGACCAACAATGATAAAAACCCCCCACGATGGCTTGTTATGCTGTATGACTCTACAGACCTCATGGCTACAACATAACATCCTTGTACTTTTTGGTTCCTCCCATGCTACTTTTCACACTAAGTCCTGGAGAAATCAAAAACCTGATACATGCTTTGTGGCATTTTGGTTGGCCCTAATAAAAGTATTGTCCAACTGTGTATTTAGGTAATTTAGATCTGGACTTAGCCAGGCTTAGAATAAATCCATTGAAACCAATGGAACTTCGTAATGATTAACTTTCTCACTGATTTCTCCTCCACATATATACAAGTCCAGCTGGATCCAACCCAACATCTGCTCACCACCTTGAGTCCTTCTGAGTAACCTAGTGTCTAGTGGAAGTATAACTCTTCCATTGAATGTACAGGTGTGCATAGTTCTTGATAGGATGTAAACATTTAGCTAGACCTGTTTTCTTATATTTTTATTCAAGAACTGAAGGCAAAACACATATTTTTTAAAAATACAGGGAAATCACCTAAATGCTTGTCCAGTTTAAACTTATTGTCCATAAGTTCCTTTCCACTGTTACTGCCCACAGCATTATTACAGTCCTACCAGTGCTACAAAAATGGCAAAATTCATCTAGCCAATACTATAGAAAGCCACACATTGTAGGTGTGCAGAATGTATAGGCACATTGTGGTAGCAGAAATAATACATTTCAATTGTGCATCTTTTATTAGTTGAAACTAAATGATCCAAGAGGTATACCAAGACCAGCCATACTTAAAATGCACTCAATTATTTAACTCCAGAAACCTGAAGATACCAGGAAAATAACTGGACACTGCTTTATCAGACAACTTGCTTAGCACATAGAACAAAGTCTCAGGCACTAGGAAATAAAAGTGGCAATTTGAATTTTGAAAGCCAGTGGCTTCATTTTATGCTGCATGAGTTATCAGTACTTTTGCTACTGGCTGCTGAGCTACTGCAACAGGCAACTCTCATGGCAATAGAGGGCACAAGTCTGGCTAAGGCCTCAGTCCTGAACACTTACGAAGAAGTTATCCCATAGAGCTCTGCAGAACTCATAAGTGAAAACATGCTTAGGATCATGCTGCAGGTCAACACATTCAGTTATCCTTCTATTACCAGGTAGGAAGTGATTTTTAAAAATGTTTTCCAAAGATTGATTTTCCATTTTTGGCCAGCATTTGATATTTGCCATTCTAATAAGAGATGCAGTTTCATTGTCATTCATAAATACAAAATTTATTGGCATGTCCTTAGTTTAGAATGACAATGTTTTCGATACCACAACAAACATTTAGGACACATCAAGTTATTCAAATACGCAGCTACTGGTTTACCACAGCTAAACTATACAGTGCAGTTTTAATAAAAGATATACCAAAAAGATATAATTCACAAATTCATTCAGACAAAAACAAAAAACCCTTTAACACAGCATATTTGAAAGGAATACACGCATCTATTAGAAAAAGTATATTTTAACAAAACTTATCTCATTTTTTCAGACAAATAAACATCTATTCCTCATCAGGAAATGTCCTAAAAATGATTTTTTAAAAATTCATCTAGGACAGCAGCAATGCCTTTTATATCTTTTTTTAAAATAAATTGCAAATATATCTCTGCTTTATACAGAATCTGACTGCTAATTTATACTTGGGGAAAACTGACTGAGCAAGTTGACAATTTGACCTTTAAAAACTGCGCAGAATGCAGTGCATCACTACACACTCACACAAACAACCTAGCATGAAATTTAATAAATAATAAAGAACCGCTGGAAATAACTATTTGCCGCATGTTCAGGACACAATCCGATGGATTCTGTTGCTATATAATGCCTGTTCATTTCAATGGTAAGCTCCACTGAAATGAATGGAGGGTGCACAGCAGCAGCATTTGGTGGTTTGACTCTCAGTCTGTAATCTGATGCCCCGTACATGGATTTAGGCGCCAGTAACAAAGTAGAACTTCTGAGTAATCATGCATAGAATTGTGCTGTCAGTCATCTTAAGATCCTACATCAAACAATTTCTTTTGAGTTTTTGTGGGAAACAAAGCTGCTTAAGAAATCTTTATACATGTAAGTCTAAACTGTAAAAATTATCTTTAAAAAAAAGCTAGCAAAGCACCATATACTAGAAGAGATTCTGTTTATATCAAGGACTATTACAACATTTATGTTCAGAATAAGTAATGTACGCATTTAATTTCTTACATCCTAGGTTTGGGAGTGCCGTATTTCTCAGCCAATTATACAATATTTATAGTACTGGGAAAGAGGAGTGAAAAACACTTGTGGGAAGGGAAATACTTAACCAGTTATAGCTGAATCCTACCCAGGTTTGCATATTTGCATATTTACAAATTAGTGTATAGCTCTGACTCTGAATCAAAGTGCAACAAAGAACTGCCACATGATTGTAGTGCAGAGTAGTCAGGTGCTTTTTTCCTTCTTTCCTTCCCCTGGACAAAGCAGCAAGTCAGCAACAACGAACATGAGGTCTTGGAGGAGGCAGTTCTGGTGGAATTTCTGGCTCTGGTTGTAGAGACAGGATACTGTTGGACAATTCATTCCTTATTACATCCAAAGGCATCTTAAAATGAAAAAAAGCCTAATGTAAGCAATATCCTGTGTACAATCTACAGATACTAAAGACACTTACATCTACAGGATAACACTGCCAGCATAACCTAGCCTAAATTCCTATCTTGGCAAGCAGTCAAGTCTAAATCAGTAAGGTAAAGAAGGACATACAAATGTCTTATTTCATACTTAACACATACAAAACTATGCTGTATGTTGTGAGCCGCCCCGAGGTTTTGTTGCGATGGGGGCGGCATAGAAATGTTTTAAATAAATAAATAAATATCAACAAGGTGTGCAACCAGATGTACTCTGGTAATGGAAGAATTTGTAATGAATGTCATATACAGCAAACAAGACTTTAAATAGTCAAATTTCTAAGGCTGCAATCCTATATAAACTTACCTAGCAATAAATCTCACTGAATTAAATGAGGCCTGCATCTCTGTAAATATGCATAGGATCATACTGCATATCTCATTTATTTGCATGTTACCTTTCTTAGGATGTCATCAACTAATTTCAGGAATATTTCATCCACATTAAAATTGTCCTTGGCACTAGCTTCACAAAACCGCATCCCAGTTATCTGCTGTGCAAACTGATAGGAAAAATAAAGAAGTCAATAAATTTCTGGCCTTTCTCAATGACATTTAATTTGATCAAAATTATACAGAGGGCCATAAGCTAAATTAGTGGTTTGATTTATTTGCCTATACGTTTCTATGAAAGTATGCAGCAGTAAGACATAAATACACAACAGAAATGCAAAATATTCTCAGCAGTTAATGTAAACATTTTGGGTGCTGTCCAACCCTACCCCAACACCAGCAGGTCTCACCACTAGTGTAATGGGAAGCCAACAGCTTCTAAAGCAACTGGAAACCAGTAAGCCAAAACATCACTCTAGAAACTAGCCTTTCAGCTCATTTCAGGGGTTGTCATGAACTATGTGAGATACAGCAGGGGAGGAGGGGAAGAGGAGACAGGAAGCTGTATTTCTGTCAACTTACTTAAGTTAACTTGGATCTTGACACAGAAGCCATACATTTGATTTTTAATGATCCAGCTTACACACTGTTGCACTTCCTAAATATGTTTTTAAAAAGCTTTTTATAATATTATATAAGCATGCCCTGCCTCTGCCAAACAAGATGGGGGCTCTAATGACTTTTGGATTCTTCGGGTATTTATCATTCTTAGAATCAATTATTGAAATTCTATGTATCTGAGTAGCTATTTAGCTTTTCTCTGACTCCTCTCTGCAAACAAATAGGACTAGGGCTAGGCCAAAAAAATCAGCTTGTCCAACTATCTGCTCTTATGACACTGAAGGTGATTCCTATATACCTTGACTGCTAAAAACGGTAAAAGCTGACTGCTGTTTGCAGATGCAATCTAAATGAAAGGTGTTGGGCCATTTGTAGATATGAGCACAGACAAGTTGTCCTCTGGATTTTTCTTGGTCTTCCTAAACACACTAGAGTTTGTAATATTTATTACATATGTGCCTTTTTTTTCCTTTCAAAGAACTCAAGGTGGCTTACATAATTCTCCTCCTCCTACTCTAAATCTTATTCTCACAATAACCCTATGAGGTAGTTTGGGCTGAGAGTTTGTGACTGGCCCAAAGGGGATGGCAGAGAGGGGACTAGAGCCCAGATCCCCTCAGTCCCAGTTCTGCACTCTTAACTACTACGCTGCACTGGCTTTTAGAATGGATTACAACAAATGGAACTCAAGATCCAGGCAAGTGTCTTTTGGATAGATCAATCTGATGGTGTTGGGTTTTTTGATCAGCTATACAGACCTGGCTTATACAGTAAAACAACCTACCATGACTGGTTATCATGTCATATGAACACACACAGTTTTTCTCAGGCTGGCATGTTTTAAGAAGACATGGCCAGCACTGGGGTTTGTTTCACCTATGGGAGACTGGCATTCAAAAGCATAGAATCATCACTTGTAGGCAACAATCAACTCAGCCAAACAGCAGCAAAAGAAAAAATCCATTATCACTCTTGCCCGAGCCACAGCTGATGCCAGCCACACCACTGAAGCCCATGCATGTGACTCTCCAATGTGCTACCTTGAGGCACAATGAGGTCTGCCAGTCCCCAAACTGTGAATCTCCACAACCTCTGCAAGTATCATTATACACGATCTGCTCAGCTCTAGTTTTACTTCAAATTGCCACATTTTAGCCAAGTTTGTATGGAAGACTGATCTGTCACCTTCATGTGGCAGCCTCCATGATTTAGGTAATCCACCAGTTCCAATTCAAATGATTGTAATTATGCAAATTAGCAATGGATGGACATTTAATTTCTATCTGGGAACACCACTGTATAGCAACAATACAAATTTCATGAATTCAGCCATATTTTTCTTGAAAGTCATCTTTGCAGGGCCTGATGAAAAGCTGAATGATACGGATGAATGGCATGTAAATAAATGAAAACAGATGTTTGAATTTGTACATTAAAATTAGATAAATGGTAGGCAACTTCTTGGATTTAATAAAATAAGGGTAAGAGTAAATTATAAATAAAAGGCTTTCAAGTTATTAAAAGTTAACTAAGTATAAAGTTAAGATCAAAACACACTACATGTTCAGTGTAACCTTCTCTCTTCAAAGAAAGTCTGTAAGTGATGTTATATAATTTGATCTTCACCTACTTTTTCCCCCTGTTGCCGACTAATCTCTCTGTCCACTTCACAGTCTAATTTATTTCCAACCAGTAGAAGCTCAGCATCTTCTGAGGCATACTGGGAATGAAAAACAAACAAAAAGCACAGCATGGCCTATGTCACTAGTTGAAGCCTTTAGACTTTAAATTTCATACAGATCAAAATTACATTATATGGTCAATACAATCACTGTTATTTTTGCTGCTAAACTACACATACATGTCATCATGAATTACTGCTCTTTCATTTGAGAGCTGCTGATCCATTTGAAACAAATATTGCAAAATAATGTCAGAATGGAATATACCATCTCGGTACAGCTGAGTGTCCACAAGGCCCATAAATTCTTCTGAACATTCCTTAGAAGACACCTTGAGTGTCTAACACTCAAAAGTATACAATGACAAAATGAGAGAATTCTATAGAGCTGCACTGGCACAATGAAATTTAACTTCAGGTCCAGTTTAAATATCAAAGTCAGAACTGCTTATTTTGAGAAAGCAAAGCTTACCTTATCAATCATTTTCATCCATTTTGGCAAATCATCAAATGTCTCCTTCTTCGTGATATCATACACCAATATAATTCCCTTGGCACTTCTGTAATAAGCTGAGGTAATGCTGTTGAATCTTTCCTGACCTGCTGTGTCCCTAAGAAGCAGCACCAAATATTGGTACAAATATTTTATCACTTCACAAAGCATCAGAAATTTCTACTGAAAGAAAGACCAAGTATTAAATCTGCATATTTCCCTACTGAGCAGGAAAGAATAATTACACATCCTATGTGATGCTTGCCTAAACAAAATAGGTAAATTCCCAAGGAGAAAAGCAGTCCTTGGTAGGATTTTTAAAAGTGTAAAGCGGCTTATTATTATATATATGTATGACATACATACACACTTTTAGCAAGTACCTTCACCTGTAAGCATGAATTCATACAAGATGATTCAGTGTGGCTATGAACTCAAACAGTGCAAATGAACTTGTGAAGCTCATAATCACTGGGCCCAGGAGTCTAAACACTCTGTTCTAAGACCCCAGTAATGCTCCTAGAAAGATTGTATTATGCATGCCAAGATGAGGGCAGAACAATATGCTGTTCCTAGAGTCCAAGGTCCTTAGGGAGAGGGAAGTAGTGATTCCAGTTAGAAATGGCAGGCACAGTGAAAAACACTTCCTCATCTCACCTCTTTCAATGAAATGACCAGACCAGGTCTTTTTATCCACAGCACTACCAATTGACCAGAAAAATGCACTGAGCAGATTTTTCATGTTCCAATCTATTAAAGTCATATATCTCAATGCTAAACATATGAATCCATAATTAAGTCCTACTGGGTTCAGTGAGGACCTTTAAGCAAATATGTGATCATGCAGACAGGTTTTCAGGGTGACTTCTTGGAGGAAGCAGATATGTTTGCAGAATATCTAGAATTCAGACAAGTTGAGATGCTTAAAAGCCTTTGCAACTGTTATATCTGTGTAAAAAGTGCATACCACATTTGCCCAGGTAACAAGAGATTTTGCAAAAAGTATAGAAAGAGAATAGCAGGCTTTCAGTTTACTATGCTGCCTTCAGTTTGTCAAGGAATACAACTAGCAGAAAAGCCTCCTTTCTATAAGCAATATTACAATGTTCCAGTTAAGGATAACTCTGCCACAGTGACACTGTAACTGCACGGACTTCAGTAAAAAGGGACAACTGTGGAGAGAATCCATTGCTCCTAGTAAATACTATGTATTTTTTCCTTATTTAAACAGGTTAAAGCAGCAAAGAACCAAATACATTTTCTTCCCACTAGTGCAGGTAGAACTAGATCTCATGGCCTGCAGCTACCTAGAAAATGGGAGGTGAAGGGCCAGTGGCAAAGACCACCACAATCAGCAGCTAGACCGGCATGCTCATTCTGAAGTCCAAAGGGCTGAAACTCTCCCTGTGCAGCCTGCCAGGCACATAAGTAGTTTCAGATGTTCATTTTATTGCTTTTACTTTAAAAATAGATCATCATTTTCTACAACAGACTACCAAGTAAATCTGTTTAGCACTGGGGCAGAAGAAAAATCTATTTTATTCCTGTAGTCATTATGGTGTTATGATTTAAGTGCATTTAAAATGTGAAATGGCATATGCTCAGAGTATTTCTTTTTTTATCAGGTTTTGCTTTCTCATTTTATTTTGCTAAAATATATGAAGAATGAAGAGGCACTGTGAAGCATGGAATGGCAGATGGTGAAGGAAGAGGATAATAATGTCATTTATGGGCTTCACAATTAAAGTAATAAACATGGTCATCTAATGGAACACCCCTTTCTAGTAAAACCATTGCCTAACTCTACCTCTGCCTTCTCCAGATTATCAGAATAACTGCAACAAAGCACTTTATGCAAACTGTATTTGGCAATATTGTATTTTGCCTTCTACACATCAAATTTTGTCACTCTTGGAATGAAAGCATGAATGAATGAACTGGCAAAGGGAAGGGCAGCGTGATGTGGCTCTGAATGCAGAGAACACAGAGGTGAATCACCTACATTAAAACCTTCATTTCCCTCCCTTTCCTAATGGCCCCTTTTCTGCAGCATGGCCAGGGAGGTCTTCTGCCATTGCAGGATACACATGAACGCTTTAGTTCATCTAGGACACCAGCCTGAACAAGATGCAACTACCAGATACAAAACAAAACACAAAATAAAACTCTACATGGCTTAGACTCTTTACCTTACTTCTGGCACAGTGAAGAGTGCTGTAGCCTGTGAAAAGTATGGCACTCTCTTCCATATTCCACCAAATCCAAACCTGCAAACTGGCTACTCCATGACACTGACTCCAAAAATGTAGGGCACATAGTTTGGAAGCCTCTAAACCTGAAAGTTTTCTGGAGCTGGCAGGACTGGAAGAACAGCAGAGGCTATCTTCACTTCCCCAGCCTTCAATCTCCTGTATGTTTGCTAGACAGGCTTTTCAGCCCATCTAGTGAGGAAATTTTAGAGGAGTTAGGGAAGGAGGCCAGAAAAGGCTCAGGATAATCAGATTTTCCAGTCTCAGATATTGTTTTTCCCACACTAGCTGTGAGGGGGTGGGAATCAGAGCTCTAACTCTCTCTACTGAGGTAGGAACACTGTTTCTGACTTTGGAAGGCATTTTCCCTTCCAAAGTTACAGGGAATTCCTATGATTACTGGGATGCTCGACTATGGCCATACGATTGCTCTTGCCACATGTTTGCTATTATTTAAATTAGAAGGGACTTGGAAAATGGTGAATCAGGATTGCAGGCTTAGCTTTCCTACATACAAAATCACCTCCTCAAAGCTTCACTCCTGAAGCAAAGAGGCCCTTCAGGAGGGTAATTTTATCTGAGACTTTGTTATGTGATTAAAGAGTTAATATGGTCCTGATCACACACCTCAAATGATATTTAAATAACAAAAACCTGTGAAGTTTCAAGGTCTCTCTCTCTCTCTCTCTCTCTCTCTCTCTCTCTCTC
>NW_025335505.1:10383423-10564873 GCF_004798865.1 Varanus komodoensis | reverse complement strand
CACACACACACACACACACACACACACACACACACACACACAAGCTGGGATTCTTGAACTCTGTACATGTGCAGAAGGTAATTCTGCACGTGCATAGCAAGGTTACTGATTTTTCTCTCTGACCGCATACTTTTTTTTACAGATCTAGTTTTCACTAATTTTGGAGATTTGGTCATTTTTGGCTTCCATGGCAGAACCAGACATCCATATCAAATGGGCTATACCATGATTAACTGTTTTGGCACTCTAATTCAATTTGAAATATCTATACCACACTTTATGAACCCATAAATCTAAAGCCAGCCTACAAATCATTAAAACCATATAATGCAAAGTGACGAGCTCATCTCTTGGTGGAAGGGTGGCGAAGAGAGACAGCGGAAGACATGAGGCCAGCTAACAGACAACAATAGCACATAATTTTTTTCAGAAAACATCTGGGTTACTCAAAATGAGGTAACATATACTAGCACACTGCTCTGTTCCCAATAACCCAGGAGTTTAAAAAATGGGTTGTTGTTGCGTATGAACCACATGTTAAAAGTCTCTTCCCAACAATTCTGTATCCTGTTGCCCCTGTTGCCTTTATGTCTCGGTTGTAAATATGGCTGCAGTGGGCATAGGGATTTTGTACAGAATTGCTATCTCTGTCTGTATTCAAGATCATTTTTAACACCAAAGACAGGGGAAGAAACAGGTTTTAAGCATCCCCAAGGGAAATATTTGTATTACACTTTTGTATATTGGCTAAGATCCTGCTCATTCATGTAAAGGCAATACAAATCTTACATACTTTCATCTATTCTTGCCACACACAGTTCTTTGCACAGAACTATGCAAAGATAGATTCATGTTAAATAAGACATCAGCTCCCCTGTGGTGAGAAAGAAAGGGAATGGCAGACAAGGGCAGACATAGGGAATCTCTCTCCCTCAGTCCAACCCTGCTGAAAGTCTACATAAATTTGCTGTTTCCCTCTTCATCCTTTTAACCTTGTGTGTTACATCTTTTTAGAGTGTCAAGTCTGCAGGCATCTTTTTTTGCTAACTGATTATAAACCAATCTGGGAGCCCTTCTTGGCTGCAGAGTGGGATTAAAAATACAATAAATAAAGCAAATATTACCTTAGTCTTAAATAAACATAGTTGGATTGTTCATCTCCAGTGATACTATCAGTATGAAGACTTCATCCAAAACTTTATTAAGATGAGAAAAGCATTTCTCTTTTCATCACTATAATCTTTCATATATTTCACAATGGGCAAGACTCAAAATAATCAATACACAGGAATCAAACATTTCTAATGAGAATGAAAAACATGCATAAAGGATGCCAAAGTGGGAAACATGCATGCCAACACTACTGCTTCAGCTGTAAGCACCAGCTCCTGTTGTACTTAGTTAACAGAGAACATAGAATGCTAGGTACACCCTGGAGGAGGCATTTTAAAATGCAGGCATTTTAAAAATGCAAATGCAAACCCTTGAACCATGGAATCAGTCCTTTATGACTACCAGGAGATATGAGAAAAGGAAAACAGGAAAGGGAAGACCATGCTTTAAAGTTCTAACCACAGATTTAGACTATGTCAAATGAGACATTTTACTGCATGGATAATACATGTGGCTAAACAAACTGATGTACAATCATGCATAATAAATAAATAAAATGATCTACACGTGATTTGCTTGTTGCTTCCTACACAAATCCTACCCGTGTAGGAAAATGTAATTTATCAAGTGGTCCTCATATTAAAAAAAAAATGTTACCATCATGCTTTGACAGAAGTACACATTTGTGTTTTCAGACAATAAATGCCTAGTACTATAAAAGTGAAGGAACTTGGAAAACATTCAAGATGATGAATTGCCAGGTTTGTTTTTATAGCAACCAGAAAGTAAGCAGACGCTTTTGCCAAACTGGTAACACAGATTCCTTGACGGCTTCTACAAAATCCTAACAGCTGAGGTCAGCTCTTTAAAAAGCTAAGCTGCACTAACAGCTGATTTAAAACAGTTAATGACTCCTACTTGTGGTGAAAGGAGAGGAAAAGATTTATTACTGTGATATTTGTGGGGAAAGAAGCAACTATTTACACAGTGCTGAGATTAAATAATATGTAATTAAAGTAAACATTAACAGTTAGGGAAGTGATTTCTGCTATATCTACACAGCGCAAAGACCTCCACCCACAAAAGAGTCTTCATTAATCCAATGGAGGGAGATGATCTGTGTGCATGTCTATACAAATGTTGAATGCAAGAGCTCTGTGTGTACACTGGCGATTTAATCTTTTTTTAAAAACATAGTTAACATGTAGGAAATATCTGATTAATTATATTCACCATGAGATACCACTTTCAGTCAATAATTTTCCCCTGAAGCACCAGATTTTTAATATCTCACTATTTTTTAAAAAAATAAAGTATGCTATTTAGAAGCATATTCTATATGTATACTGTGCCCAAGCAATTTCAAGATGAATGGGCTCCTCTCATAAATCCAGTTACATGTGTTGAACACCCACTGAAATCAGTAGGATGATATGGCTTTCTGCAGAATTGTCGATGTGTTGGTTGTGAAAATTGGGTCTAAAATGCTAACAGTAATTGTTAATTTTACACTCAAAGATGTTGGCACATTAAAAATCTACATTACCTCATAATCAGCTTCAGTAGGCCCTGGCTAACCATCATGCTGGCTCAAGTACCAACTCTGTGGTCACAGAATTCCAGATGGGGACACAGATGAGGAATGAAGTCATGCCAGTAACTTTCAAGTATTAGGTAACGGATGATACGAAAGATGCAACAGCAATTAACTCAGATGGAAGCAAGACAAACACATGGTGCGACAGACAGAGTTGATGGTAACCTGCCAAAAGGAGTTAGTAAACTGAATTCACTGAATCTATGCAAAAGTTAAATATTAACAGATTATTTCAGTGGTGTCATTCAAACTACCACTGAAGTTTCTTTTCCAACCCCACAGGCTGTTAGCATACCTAGCAGTTATCTCTAATGCCAATTATGCATGAAGTACTGTTAGTGCACTGGGGTAAAGCCACCTTACAGGATTAGAATTGTCTAAGCATAGATGGTGTATTCTCTCACAGCAGCTAACTGAACCACATTACTATGTATAATTTTATGGGATAATATATACTAATGCTTATTGCATGATTATTGCAAGAAATAATTTCTGAACAATTAACATCATGCATCCCTTGGCCTTTAAAGCTATAAACAATACTGTTTTCATATAGTGTGTACTTCTTAACATCAATAGCAGTCCACAAAACAATACTATTTTTTCATTTCAATTTGTCACAGGTCACACCATCAATTATTTCAATATCCAAGTGGTCCAGTACCATGGACTTCCCCTCTGCTCCCCTGAGCATTCTTAGCCTTTAAAGAGTTGTGATAATAGTAAGAATGTACCATGTCTTTTGAAGCAATATGTCAAAAGACAATGATTTATTATGTGGAAAATGAATGCTTAGGGATTTTTTGTTTAAACCATATTTAGATTCAAGGATACCTGTAGAAATCAAGAATTAGGAATCACATAGGTATGGCCCTACTAATTCCCCTTTTAGAAAATAAATTTATATGTATTAAGAGAGCCAGAAGCTACAGGGCTGATACCATTAAAAGAGTCAAACATCTGGGTGCTTGTTCTGTTAGAAGGGGGCTTCGAAATCATTAAAACAGAGTGCCCCATTTTTATTGATCTTACATAAGCTGCTTTGGAAGCTTTCTGGGCCAAAGTGCAGGATTAAAATGTTGGGAATAAATAAAACATACAGGAACTATATCTTCGTTGGTCATTCTGCACTGTAATCACTTCTTTATAAATTTGTTCCAATTGATAGAGCTGTGTGAGGGAAAGGAAAAGCAGCCACAGCAGGTGAGTTAAAAGCTAAATCAGCTTATAATCGTTAATCATATTAGACAAGCATACTGAAACCATGCTAGAACACAAAACTTTAAAAACAGTCTGCTGGTTGCATTTCTTTTTTACTTACCAGATTTGTAATCTAATTTTCTTTCCTCTTAGCTCTACTGTTTTGATTTTAAAATCAACACCTATAAATAAAATACAGTAAACAAAAGAGGAGGAATAAGAAGCAAAAGCAATACAGGTATGACTTAATTTAATTTTGTACCTGTTCATGTAGCAACAATCAGAATAGTGGGAATTCTACCACCTCGGGCCACCATAAATGGGCAAGAAAGAGGCAAAGGATATGCATTTCTTAAAGAACTCCATATGGCGTTGACTTGCAATCTCACTGGAAATGTTTTCTGGGCTTGTTTAACCCAAACTAGATGTCCCTGCTGTCTTCACCAATTTCTACGGACTACTTTTTTTGATGTGTGCCTTCAGTTCCTGCATCCTTTAGTGTCATTTGTCCCAGACTTACTACCACAGGCATACTTTCCTTATTTCTTAAAGGAACTTTAATTTATTGTGCCCATAATGCTTCAATGGCAGGGACTTCTATTAGATTCTGGGCAATAGCTATCTGTACAATAATATACAGAATTATCTTCCTTGAAGGGTGTACCTACCTACCTACCTACCTATCTATCTCTAATCTATCTTATACCATGATAAAAGTATTGTAAATAGCACATAGAAATTATAGTTAAACTTTCTAGGGAAAATCTGATTTTAAGATTGCACTGCACATGGATGGGCTACACTGTCAGCCATTCAGGCAACTGATAGCCAGCCTTACTTTTTCATACAATGTCTATTCATGAATATGCACAGCTGACAGAAAATGTTATTACTGACCATGTACAATATATCATGCACAGAGACAATACCTTCCAATGCACATAAAATAAGAAGCAAACAAATCAGAGACATTTTCACATATTTAAGTTTAAATTACATTGTTTCCTTGCACCAAGTTGTGATCCCAAGAGGTCTTTAGACCTTTGCTTCTTCAGTGACACTGCACACATGAGCTTCCACCTGTCTCTGTCACAACAGAAGTTTTGAAATGAATGCGCGATATGGCATAATGGCTTGCTTAAACGCACTGGATAAATGCAAGACAGGGATGTGCTTGATTATGCTCTTGGGTCTCAACCACATTATATAGCTATTTTGTTTTTACAGATCTTTGTAAAATGCTAGGAGGGCAACCAAGTGCAGCAGCCTAAGCAAGGCAGGATAAGACACTTATAGGAAACAAACCACCAACCAAGCACACACGTGTGCACATACACCCTTGTCTAGGCTAAGAAGTGGCCCCCAAAACTGGGTGAGATAGAGCAGTGTATGTTCATTTGCCTCATAATTAAAGAAGCAGTACTTGTGGCTGCTTCTGTTTGCAACCCCTTCTGTGAAACAGCGACAAAGGCTACACATGCAATGTCCAGAATAAAAACTCTCTGCTCTGAGGGCCGTGCAGTCGTGTGTCTCCCCCAAAATGTTCCACACACTGCTTCCAAAAAGTTCCTATTCCAATCCTGGTCAGGTTTCTGAACCAGTAGCGCTATGGACAGTGCCCATGGCTGAGGTGTTTCTAGCTTCCTAGACTTAAGAACATGTATCTTTAAAGTGTGAGAGGAAGAAAGGGAGGAAATTTACTTTTCTAGAAAAGAGTTAATAACAGGTGTCTTTCCTTGCTCTTGCAAGAGAGGAAATGCATGGCTTATTCTGCCACTCTACTTGATTTGGTCTAATAAGCCTTTTCACCAAATGGCTGTAGTAGCAAAGTGTCAGACTTGCAATGCAGAGTGTTCCAATACAGATATCAAATTATGACACATCTTATCACAGTAGAACCAAATAACAACACTTCATGCTTACTGAATCCCTTAGAGCACAAAACTCATACATTCTTACTCTTCTTGGTCTCTAAATTTAACACTATCTTTTTTCACAAATACATAATTCAGGCAACTGATCAGTTATTTGTTCTTTGTAAGCCATCCAGAGACTTTTAGTAATGGGATGGCATACAAAAACTTTAAATAAATAAATAAATGTGCTTTTGAGTAATGCATTAATTTTTCAACCTAAATTCTAAATTCAAAGTTATTTTAAATTCAAAATCTTTCCCCAGATCTTTCATTATGGTTGGATTTCATAATAAACTTATCTAGGAATGAGCCTGACAGAATTTCTAAGTAGACATGTACATCTCACACTTTATATATAAATATCCTATGCTAAGCAACAATGTAGCAAGGTGAGATAGCTAAAGAACAGAACAGGAGCCTGGCAAAATCACAAGCTACAATGTTCTGCTTACTGAAACTTTTATTTTCAATTGGATACATTCTTATTTATTAACACAAATCCTATATGTTGCAGTGGGATATAAAACTAGTCATATTCTACCAGGGTCATTGATAACGAAGAAGTTCAAAGATTTTTCACTATCACAGGGTTCAAGTAGTACAGTCCTCTTTTAAATGCAGAAAGATGTAACGAGAGAATGTTAGAACTAACTTTAATGTGCAGTCCAACTGAAGGAAACCTTCATGCCCTTTGTTAACTTTTCTTTATTCTCCACAACTGAAAATCACCAATAATCTTCTAAGCAAAGAAGCAAAAAACTATTTTTCTAAGATGAAACTCCCTACTTGTTTTGATTCATCTGATACTATTTCAGCTGTTTACAGCTTGACAACTCTCTTCTCTCATTACCAAACAGAAGCTCATTTACTATACTTAGCTCCCTCCATCTAGTTCACTTTTTCTTTTTTTAGCTCTCACAGATGACTCAATTCTGAATAAATGGTTGCACTGGCTACCTATTTGTTTTTGGACACAATTCAAGGTTATTACCTATAAAGCTTTGAGAACTAGCTATCTAAAGGATACTTATGGCAATCACTGGAGGTCTTTCTCTATGTTTTGTAGTCAACAAAGCTGCAGTAATGTAAGACAGTGCTTTCTCAGTGGCATCACCCTAGTCGTGGAATTCTCTCCCAAGACTCCCCTCACTGATGGCTTTCAGCTGGATGTGGAAGAAACTTGTATTCCATCAGGCTTTTAACTGTTTTTAACCTATGGTGATTGTCTCTTTCTGTTTTACTTAGCTTTTGCTGTAGTTTTACTGTTTGCATTTTTTTATTCTTTGAAGATTATTTTATTGTTACAAACCATCACTGGTCAAACAAGCAGCACATAAACACATAAAATAAATCCATGAACAAGCATCAGGGCTCAAGTTGCATGCTAGCTTTGATGCAAAGATCCTGGCTTGCATTAAGTCACAGTTCCACATTTTGTCCGATATAAAAGAACTCTGGGCTTGATATAAGCATCATACTGAAGCTAGCATGCAATGGGAGTAGGAATACTTGGTCCTGATGTTTTTTCACAGCTTACAAAGCCTGGAATGATCACACAAATCATAATTAGCCTGGACTACACATCTCTTCTCTAGTGTGTGCAAAGTGCTTATAACAAGATAAGAACAACCCAACAGCTCTACACACATGACTGTTGGGTGGCCTAACTGGCATGGACATTGCATCCCTCTTATATGCAAGCAGGAAGACTTTTAGAGAACAGTGTTTATTAAGCTTGCTCAATTTGTAACATGTATTGGCTTATCACATATAATCTGGAGGTGAGCAGGAAGGAAGCATATGATTTTGACTGCTCTAGATTTTAGAAGGCACCTTTAATTTTTTTGATCTTAGAAAACATTGACTAGAAACAGGTTAGAAATTTTTCAAGATAACTACAAAGCCAAAATAAGATGCCTCTGTCCTGATCTCTGGTGACTAGTCACTATGCATTAACTTCCACAATCCTTGCTTCCAGTTTCTAAAATTAGAACACATATGACAGCTAGTAAGTTATTATTATAAGTAACAAACAGAGCAATCCTACACTTGTGTAACTCAGAAGTAAACGCCACTAAGTTCAAAGTGACCTACTCTAAGGAAAGTGAGTAAAAGTTTGCACCTGAGCTCTCACTCAAGAAGGCGATGTATGTGAGGGCATGCATATGCGTGAATTTGTTGTCTTCAAATATTATTTTCAATAAAAATAATTTTTAAAATTAGTGTTTAACCGTCTCTTTCCTGTTCCTGAACCTGCAACCAGTCAAGTGTTCAGGAAGCAGGAAGCAAAACAAAGAGTTGCTTACTAGCTAGTCCCAATCCTCTCCTGCCCACATAGATATTTCCTTTTTATTTGCTCTTCATTCCACACTTTCAGCCTTACCATTCCTCTCCTCAACTCCCTTTCTCACTATTTCTTTCCCTTCCCTGTCTTTATCCTTCCTGCTTTTCCTTCCTAGCCTTGTTCCTACACTCCTACTCAACCTCCTTATCACATGCTTTCTCTCCTTTCACAAACTCTGGCCTTATTTCTTTCTATGGCACATCTTTACCTGTATGTCTCTCACTATTTCCTCCTACCTCCCAGTCCCCAACCTTGCCCTCCACTGCACCCCCATTCCCTTACCTTTCTTCCTCCTACCCCGTAGTACTGCTTTTTTCCTTGCTTTTCTGCCCTTTCTCACATTTTTCACACACATGCACAGGCATCACCTTCACTTGGCAGAGGTGGAAGTAGGAATACCAAGTGAAGAGGATGTGTGACCTTGGGATTGGGGTTGGGATTTTTTTTTCTTTCCTTTTAGGGCTGTAGGCATTTTCTATTTCTTTGGGGATAGGGAAAGTTCAAAGCAAACATGCACAGGATCACAATATTAAATAGGTATTTGGTTATGCCTTGCAGGGTCAAATATGTGGATCAGATTTGGAATTTCTCTGTTTGCACTCAGCTTGGGAGTTAATTATTTATCTTCTACTAGTCAGGCTCGTATGGCAGCCATTACATGACTAGCCACAACATCCATGGGAATCATTTTGTTGCAGTGCCCACAGTAGCATGTCGTATTCCCAGATGTGCCATGGACTCCTTGGTGTAAACTGTGTGATACAACTAATGTACCAGGCACAAAATAGGATCAAATAGCTAAAGCCTGTTCTCAAGCACTGGCATTTACTTTGCCTGGACATGCAGGAGCTAGTAAAGTAACTTATAACTAATTTATAACCAAGTAAGCATGAAATTATACACATCATGTGAGAAGCAGTTTTAAGTGAGTACTGATCCAAGATATTTATCTTAGCCTGCTCTAAGATTAGAAGAATATTAGCAAAGATTCTCTATAATTCTGGGCACTGACAACTTTAAAAACATTTAATGATTTTCTTTAAAAAAAGTATATTGATATGTCATTTAATTGCTATAAAACCGAGTTTAACTTCAGGGCAGTTAAACTCAATAAAGACTGTAAATAGTTTCAAGAAATGCTGAAAAAAGGTCAAGCAGGATCTACTTATTATCTTCAAAGTTAGGAAAGCACCTTCAACTTCTACCTGAAGTTTCTTTGCAACCAATTACAGCTTACTTGAACATTTCATGTTCCATAAGTAATTTCAAGTACTTTGGGAAATACAGCAAGACCCTCTCTTCCCAACCAAATCTTCATTTGCTTACTCCAAGGATTTACACTAAAATAATTAGATTCTGCTAAAGGAATTATGACATGCTAGAATGATCTAAGGTGCATCTTTTTGCTTTCTGACTGGTATTACACATCACTGACTTTTCAAGTGCTTTCTGGACATGGGGGTAGTGCTTCATTGACACATTAGGCATATCTTAAAGAGATCTGTAACAGCAAATTCCCTCCACACACCCCCAAACAACAACAACAACAACCCTTGCTTGTTACTAAAATGCAGACACATATACTGTGTGTTCTGGAGCACATTCAGTTTGCACATGGCAATGATGAGACTGGTAAATTTCTTGCATGAACTGAGTGACTGGTAATGTAGAAATGCAGGGGTTTCAAAAGCTCTTCAAGCAGATAAGTGGATGTGGAAAGGATTCTCTGAAAGTAGAACATCTGTAAGCCACTAATTATAAAATTAACTTATCAAGTTCTTCAGCTTCTACTATAATGACTTTTAATGAAATAAGCCAGATATCCTAAACACATTTACCAGGCTATAAGTGAACATGGTGGAAGTAACCTCTGAGTAAGTATGTACATATTTACACTATGAGAATTCCAAGTTTTCATTAAGAATGTCTGGGCTACAAAGAAGTATCTCAAGAGCCACATGTTTCTGAAAGTGCATTTTATATGTTTCTGATAGAGGTGCTGGTAACCTCAAGAATGGATAACTGTAATGTGCTCTGTGCCTGGTCCTTAAAGCTGCTTTGGAAACTGAAGCTAGTGCAGTATGCAACAGTTTGACTGTTTATGACAGCTGCTTCTTTTCAGCATGCACGTATTCTGTGGAAGGAAATGCACTGCCTACCTGTTCACTATCAGGCCAGGTTTCAAGATTTCTAACTGGTGTGCAAAGCCCTGAACAACTTGGGACAAGGATACCTGAGCAAGCACCTCCCCCTTACCAATCTGCCCAGTCACTGAAGTCATCAGAGGTCATTCTCCTGGTGGTTCCACATGGGCTCATGGTTTGTCTGCAGTCCACCAGGATCAGAGCCTTCAATGTGGTAGCTCCATGTTAATATCATTCTTTGCCTCAGGAAATAAGAGAGGCATCAACATTGTGCTTTTTTTGTCACCTACTGAAGACACATTTGTTCCAGGAAGTCTCTCTTGGTAGCTAGCCACCCTTTCAATACTATCTTGCTTTTAATGTATTGTATTTATTCTTTTATCTGTTTTAATTTTGTACTGTTCACCATTCTGGATCTATTTGGATGTGGAGTAATACACAAAAATATAAATGAACATTGACATTCTGCTATTCAGAAGATTCTGCCAGTGCAGTAGTCTTCATATTGTCACTGCTCGTCTTTAAAGATACTACCTATAACTTTTAAGAACACCTTAAAAACTTTAAACTCTGATTCAATGAGATTTTTTTCACTGGAACATAGGAAGCTGCCTTATACTGAATCAGATCATGGGATCCATCTAGCCTAGTACTCTCAACACTGACTGGCAGTAGCTCTCCAAGGTTTCAGGCAGGATTTTTTCCTGCCCTACCTGGAGATACTGGGGGTTGACCCTGTGCCTTTCTACACACTAAACATGTACTCTACTCTATCCTATGTTTCTTCTACTAAGCCAACATGTAGAAAGTATGTATCTGCCAAAAGCAATAAGTTATCAAGGAGAGAAAGAGAGTCACAGAACATATCTGTAACATGGACAGAGACTTTATGGTCTTTAATGGAATTCTACAGATGCCAGTTAGTCTTTCAAAAAAGAAATGAGTGCAAGGGGTCCTCTGAGGTCAACATATCTGATTTTCTGAATAGTGGTTGTAATAGCATTTCATGCAGCTAACCCAACCCTAAGATTTCTAAAACATGACTGACTGCAAACACTGCACATTCATCCACAGATAGGGAACAATTCTATAAAAGAGTAATTGTTCCTAATTTTCCCATGTCCAATTGTAATATCCTGCAAGTTACCACTGAAGGAAACCATTCTATAATTATAATAATTCTTACATGAAAAGGAAAAGTTTTTCCTACCATCATGGATAAGGAACAGAACCTGAGCAGTAGCAAAACCCCTCACACCATCAATAGCTTTATATGCCATGGATATGTCTTGCCTTTTCAAAATCCAAGTTGGCTGGCATCCCTACCACACTATGAAGAAGCACAATCCAAAATCTGTCTGTGCTCCATGTAAAGCAGTACTTCTTTTCTCTATTCACCTTCTCTACATGATACATACTTATACATACTTCTATTGTATCAGCCATTAGCTGACTTTCTTCTAAGATAGAACACCAAATATATTCTAATCCTTTTTCACAAGGGATATACCTTATCCAATTAATTATTTTGACTTTTCCTTTTCTGGCTAAACGGTATTTTTTGGTGTGCAACAACCAGAATAGTTCATTATCTTCCAAATGTGGTCACATCCATAGAATTGCATAAAGGGATTATGATAGTGCCAGTTTTATTTTCAGTTTCTTTTCCAATACTCCCCAGAATAGAATCTACCTTTGCACAGAAGCCACATACTGGGTCTACATTTCAACTATCTCCCACAATCCCAAGATTTATTCTGGGGTTAATCACTACCAATTGAGCTCAACGGGGAGTGGAAAATGGTGAATATTCCTTTTCCTTTATGAGAAAGAGAAGGGCACCAACCCAGAAAGCTAACACCGAAATTCACTTGCATAGGAACCAGTAACATCATACTTCCTAGCCCAACTTCCTAAGGAGGAACTTACAGCCTGACAAAAATCCGTCCCAGTCTGATTTCGATGTGGCATCACAGCGAACAGAACGGAGAAGGTGGATTAAGAAAGCAAAGAGGGCAGCAGGAGCAAATCCAAGTCCCACTGGATCACCCTAAGTTAAAAAGCAAACAAACCAGAAACACCCTAACCCCACAGGCATCAATTAACCGGCCCTCCCTTCCCCTTCCCCTTCCCCTTCCCCTACAGCACCGACACGGTCCCGCACCCTTCGCCCCGCGGCTCCAGGGGCCCTTCGCCTCCTCCCCCGCCCGCCCGCCCGCCCGCCTCCCTGCCTCCCGGCCGCGCCGACCGGCCTCAGCGTACCTACGGTGGACTTGCAGGCCTCGCAGAAGGTATCGTCGGTGAAGCGCTCCATCAGGCTGGTCTTGCCGACGCCGCGGGAGCCGATGATGATCACCTGCAGCTTGAAGTCCGCCGGGCGCGGCGGCTGCTTCCTGCGGCGGGCCAGAGGCCCCGAGAGCGCGGGAGAGCCCCCGGCCGAGCCCAGGCCGCCGCCGCCGCCGCCGCCGCCGCCGCCGAGCCCCGGCCCCCGCCGCTGCAGCCCCGAGCCCGGCTCCATCCACTCATGCGGCTCGCGCGCCCCGCTACCCGCCACCTCAGTCAGGGCCCGGCCCAGGCCCGGCCGCCCTCGCTCGCCCTCTCCCACCGCGTCCTGCCCGGCCTGGGAAGGGGAACCGGGGCTCCAGCCAGTCTGCGCGGCCGCCCGGACGACGAGCGCGCCTCCCTGTGGGCCAGAGGCGCCCTGAGTCACACGGCGGGCACAGCGCCCTCTACGGGTCGGGAGGAGGACTCGGCGCGGTCACCTTGGGCGGGAAAGGCGGCCGGGCGCCGCAGATCGCGCTCCCGCCCGCCGCCTGCCTGTCTGTCAGTGGCGCCGGCGTTCCTGCAGAGACGGAGGCAGCTGGATCGGGTGCAGTGAATCAACCGAACTCTACCAGTTGAATTTCTGCCCTGCACATGGTGATCCGCCTGGTCAAAGAAGTCTCAGTCGATTCACTGTAATGTGTAAAATCATTTACTGTTCATGCGCCCCTGCCAGCCACTGTTGAGGTCAGTGGGGCTCTGCCCGGTGCGTGGCAAGGATCTGCCATCTTTGACCAATAAACTGGCATCTGACCAAACAAGGGCGGGGAAGAAAAAGGCCTCGTGCTTTTTGACCACATTGCTGTTTTAGACACCAGGCACTGTGTACAGTGGACAGCAGGGGGGATTCTGTGGGGCTGCCTATTGCCCTTATATTTCATATTGTCAGGCACAAGTCTATAACGCTGCTGCCCAGTAAATCAATAGTGCCCCCCCCTTTTTTTTACAAAACAAAAACATCACTTTCCTAGGGGGTCGCCATCTTTTAACCTGCTACTTTACCAGGCTTCTGCTTCTGCATTCTTGGTGAGATTAAGATCAGCTCCTCTGCTCTCCTCTCCTCTCTTCTCCTCTCCTCTCCTCTCCTCTCCAGGAGGATTTCTTTCTTGGCCTTCCTAAATGCTCCATTGCACAATCACAAGGTAGCACTGAAGTTATAACACAATTGCCAAAATGCAAGGTTTGTTCTAGCACAATGTAGCTTGATAGCCAGATAATAGCTCACTGCCCTCTCTCTAAAAAAGGGGCAGGAGAATCCCTGGGAAACACCGACAAACTACTGTGAATGGGGAATCACAAGGAACACAAAAATGCCTTGTGTGGAGAAGCCCTAAAGCAACTTGATCAGCTGATGCTAACTGATTATAATGTTTATCTGCTTGTCAGGAATAGCTTCCGTATGTTCAAAGCTTAGTTTGGAAACTTCACCCCCAACTGTTATTTTGAGCCCAAGGATTGATTTCCATTTAAAGAAGGTCTTGAAATCCTCATTCTAGTGGTGGGCTTGGACAAAAGTGAGTAAGGCTGAAAAATTAAGAAGACCACCCTCACAAAAATAAATAAAATCATTTGCTACCAATTTATAGTAGGCAACAAAGAAAGACTCTGGTGCTACTTAATCTGTCTTTGCATTAAAATGGTTTTGAAGTAAAAGACATTTTTCTGCCTTAAAGTTTCATGTGTGCATCATTGGTTCAAATGTGGTAGAGCCACCCACAGTCTCTGTGGTCCTCAGATTTGCATGGCTGCTGCAGGGGCTCACTGCCTTGTACGCGAAGCCTTCCGGGTCATGGCAACATGGGGGGGGCCAAGGAGGGGGCTGTTGATTGCCTAGGGTCTGCAGATGCTGGTGAGGCCAGGACTTCCATAACTTGCTTTCTGGTACTTCACTGGTGACCTTACACCAGTCCTGCACTAGCTTCCCATTTGCTTCCAGGCACATACAAATTAGTATGTTCTACCTGTAAAGCTCTACATGGTTTTGGGCCTGGGTATGTGCTCCTCAAATATGAATCTGCAGCTTAATGTCTTTGTTGTATGTTCTACCAATACACTGGCCAGTTGGTGGGAGTATGAGAAAAGGCCTTTTCTACAGTGGCAGAAAACAGTTCCAAGCCATCAAGCCCTCTTTGTTCTGCACAGCTTTAAGCTTATTTCAAATGTAATTAATTCTGCTCTGCACTTTTTAGATGTCATCATTCTTAAATCTATTATTGTCAGTTTTGTTGATATTGTTATCTATGTTCCTTTACTGCCCAGTAGCCAAAGCTGTACAACTTATTGTTGTAAGTTTTGAAGAATGAACACTTCATCCTTTGATTGTGTTGACTGAACCAAAGTGCCACCATGGAGTCAGCAAGCAGCCAGAAGGGCTGGAATTGACAAGATCAGCATTCTGATCTGATCAGATACAGTGTCACTAGTCAGCTAATCCTGATTGATACCTCGTTAAGAAAGGCAACAACGTTACAAATGTGGTTTCTTGTGTGTCAGCTTGTTAAGACAAGGAAATCGTTTTACCTTTCCAGTTTCCTTGTTCCGGACACTGCTTTTCTCATGCAGATTCTAGTCCGTTTTGATTTCTTTCTCTATCTTTGTGATTTCTATATCAGAGTTTCTAGGATACCACATGTCTAGTATAGCAAATACCTGCATGACTGGAACCTTATAAAAGTATCCTGTACAATGTATGGCGTTGTAGTCACTTGAGGGCTACCTGCATGCATGCATTCCTGTATGTTGCATAAAGTGTATGTTCCTTTGGTTGCACACACCTGGGGTGCCTGCCTTTGTGGGTCTTCTCGATTGTGTCTTTCGTGCCCCAAACCAGAGCCTTAAGAGCATGCAGCACAGAGCAGGAGGCATGGAAGAGGTGCCTCCACACACCTCTCACGCTGCATTTTGGTGAAATGGCAGATTTTGGCCATCTAGTCAAGATGCTTCAGCGGGGCAGGGAAGGAGGTCTGGATGCCATCAGGATAACTCGTCCTGTGGCAGCTTCAGTCTTCTCCCTTCCTGATTCCCCCAAATGCCCCCTCTACCTCCTCTCTGCACCAGCTGGAAGGGGAGAGGGAGATCAGAAGGTTGATTCCCTCTCAGAGGTCAGAACTCTCTTCTGACCTTGGACCTGGGAACCCAGCACTCCTATCATAATGTCAACATGCCATAGGATTGCTCTCAAAGTTTTTCTTTTTCAACTAAGTCACCTTGGGGGCTTTTGGGGTCTGGAAGCAGCTAAATATATTTATTTATTTATTTATTTATTTATTATTTGCATTTATATACCACCCTAATAGCCCAGAGGGCTCTCTGCATGGTTTATAAATAAATGATTGTATAAATTGTTGTAAGCCTCCCCGAGGGTTCGGCGAATGGGGCAGCATAAAAATGTTTTAATAAATAAATAAATAAGTACAAATAAAAGAGGCAGAAGTTTCAGTGATGAATACTTGAAATCCATGCCTCTTCTCATAGGTTTTTAAAAACTGGCCGCTATAATTGTGCCTTTAATGGCACACTGGCAGGCATTAGCAGGTGGTATTTTTATTGTCATATATTGGAAAGTCTTACGTTACATTTGTTGTGCATTAAGCTGCTGATAAAGGCACATTTTTTGCCCATTTCCAACCATATTTCTAGTTTCCCTACCTGCCATTGCAATGGCCCTTGAACAAAAAATGGCAGAAGAAAAGGAGGTAGCAACTGCCAACATCTCCTTTGTACCTTTTCTATGGAATCCCACATGGGAAGCTGGGGAATTGACCTCTAAGACATAAAGTTTGGATTATATTTGTAATTATTTTGTTGGAGAAACAATCAATAAGTCAACAGGTCATAAAATCTGAGTGCTGCTATTTTCATGACATATTAAGTCAGTATTTGACAGCACTTGAGGACCTGGGGATAAAAGCTGACAGCATGTCTGCAGCTATAAGAGAAAAGAACAAAAACATTTGAACTTTTAAAATGCCAACCCAATAAACAGGATTTAAAAATGACAGCGGAATGGTGCTTCTCAGTTTTTCTGCAGCAGAAGCCATCTCTTCGGTTCCCACAGGCAGATATAAATCAAGCATCTGGGGGAACAGTATAAATACATCTTACAGCAATAATATTAAGTATACCATCATAAATTTGAGTTTATATCCTTTAAAAAAACCCATTGCATTTCATCAGTGTGGTGTAGTTAAAGAGCATATGGACCTCACTTTTTATTTGCTTGCTTTGAGATCCATCTGTCTTTTGAAAATTACCTTCTTGTTGCTGAGTTAACATTATAATAATAAATTATTTCTGAATCTCTGTGAAGCTTTTATGGAAATAGCTTATGTGTCAACAAAATTGCTTGCTGCAGCATTTGTAGCTTAGTTATCAGGTGGCTCGCATCCGTTACAGTAACAGGTGGGATGCTGTATTTATAGATGTGGCAGCAATGCTCACATTTTCACAACAATCATACATTTTTTCCATAAAATTACAGTCTAAGGAATCATGATCCATTTCTGGCCAAATGTCCAGGGAATTGAAATAATCTGCGTATGGAGTGTCACATGGTCACTTATAACAATCATGTGTTTTTTCATAAAAGCATCAGATCTACACCATTCATGGACTAAACACTGAGTGATCATATTTCATTAGGTTGGTCCATGTGCAAGGAATTGACGGCCACACTGGCAGCTACCCCAGCTATTGCCCTTTGGTTGCAGAACTGCATCCAGACAGTCCCTGCCATGGCTCTCTGCAGAGCCCACCCATTCCAAATGGCTCGGTCCGTGGGGGTTCTTCCTTCGATCAAGGCATTGGCAGAGAGGTGAGCTTTGAGATTGTCTGTGCTGCCATGACACCGTCTCCATGGCCACCTCCCTGCTGTTGCCCCTCTCTGAGAAAAGGCCCCTCAAACTGAAGTGTTGAAGGAGAAGCCGCTCATGTTCCCCTGGCAGCCAGCCACGCACAGCAATGGCTCCTCTTCCCCGCACCTGGTGGCACTTATGGCAGCAGCGAGTGCTCCCTTTGCCCCTGGTAGTCGTGCGAGCACTTTGCACGCTTCCCTTTCAGCGGCATGTCCCTTGGCGGTGGGAGGTCTTGCACTGGCTCTGCCACTCGTCTACGATGTGTTAACCCCTATATGCTAGCTTTTGATGTTAATACGTAACATTTGCACTCATGCACGGACACACACACTAGACAGGGTCAAAGAAGCCCAGATCTGTGTACCTAGGATAGCTTGAAGTAGCACCATTTTTTTCTTGCCAGTTGAAAAATGCTAGAAATTGCAGTAATTGGTCACCAGAGGGAGCACAGCTGTTGCTAGATGTAAAATCTGTGAAGTGAAATTGGTGGTAAGGATGAATTGTGGCAGGCTACTGCTGAAGAACTGAGAAATGTGGTGACTTTGCAAGGAAGTGTGGATTAATCTGGGAGTATTTTGCAGCCCAAACTAGTTAACAGTCTATGGTAGCCTTCCCCAACCTGGTGCCCTCCAGATGTTTTGAATAACAACTTCTAGCATCTGCCAGCCACGCTGGCTGGATATGCTGTGAGTTATAATTCAGAACATCTGAAGGATGTAGGCCCATGATTTGTTTCTGCTGTGGGTATTCAGGTCTTTCGAAATTAATTATTTTATGGTTGTGGTAATGCACTAGACCCTATTTATATGCCTAGGATTGTACTTCATGATGCAGTTCTGCTGAACCTGCTCAAATCACAGGCAAATTACATACATTAAGGCTTTCACAGTTCATCTCCAGGTTTCAAAAACAACAAGTAAAATTTCTTCATATCAAATGCCTAAAATTATATGATCCTCATAGTTCATATATCTACTTACTCCAAACAGATCCAGAGCTGATTCCCTTTGGTTTAGCTTTAGCTTTCCCATTCATAGAATCATACAATAACAGAATTGGAAAGGGCCAGTAAGGTCATCAGGTCCAACCTGCTCAATATCAGCATCCTCAGATGACTGTCCAGCAGCATCTTGAATACTTTCAGTGTGGGAGAGTCCATGACCTCCCTAGATAATTGGTTCCACTGTGGTTTTGCTGTATTAGTCAGAAAGTTTTTCCTGGTGTTCACCAGGGATCTGACTTTCTGCTACTTGAGGCCATTATTTTGTGTCCTGCACTCTCAGATGAAGAAGAAAGGATCCAGCCCTCCTCCTTGAGACAACCTTTCAAGTACTTGAAGAATGCTTCCATCTCCCCCCACCCGACTTCTCTTCTCAAGGCTAATACTTAAGAATACTTCCTGTCTTCATAGGATTTGATTTCCAGTCCCTTGATCAGCTTTACTCAACCTCCTCTGAAACTTTTCCAGTTTGTCTACATCACTCCTAAACTGTGGTGTCCAGAACTGCATACAATCAACAGGATGAAGCCTAATGCATGCTGAGATAGAGGGGAACTAGTACTTTACAAGATTTCGAAGTGATGATTCTGTTAGCGCAGGCATAATAAGATTTGCCTGTTTTGCGAATCTTACATTGTTGACTCCTGTTCAGCTTGTGATCTACAACTGTTCCAAGATTCTTCTCACCTGTAGGATTGTTGGGCTAAGAATCTTCCATCTTGTAACTATGCACCTGCTTTGTACAGTACAATCCCACACCCTTTCACTTGGAGGTAAGTCCCATTGTATTCATATTCTTAGAATCACAGCCTGCTAGCTAGCAATGTCTGATGCTGTTTTCAACTGTAATGCTAGAGAGCCAATTTTTAGAAGTATTGCATACATCACTGAAACACATGATCAGATTTTAAGGATCCTCTTTAAGGAACTTGCCCAGACCTTGAAAATGCCACAAGACTATTTGATTGCAGGAAAATTGCTTGTTTCATTTGCTTGGAAAATGACAATAATACAGGAGGAGAGAGTGACCTTTATCAAGAGTTATATTGTCAACTTCATTTTTGAAATGCACAGATTTCTTCTTTGCTGCTGTTATTGTGTTTTAGTTCCCTTAACGTCAACTGAATCACTCTCTCCTTTTCTTTCTATTTTAACATCCCTTGAGATGTAAAACTGGCTTCTTGTGTCATTCTGTATTCATGAAACACAGTGGCCAAATTAATTTTTGGTATTCTAGCATGAGTGGTACAGTGCTTCAAAGTGCTATATAATTGACTGTAGGAAATATTTCCAGCATATTAGCTTTTAACAACCTGATCACTCAGGAGCACAGAAGTTAATAAATGATATTTTATTTCCAGGTACACTGGCTTATGATTTGGGTGTTATGTCAATTGCCATGCTGGGTTGCTTGTCTCAGTGTAGGGTCTTTGACACAGCTTAACCAGAAATTCATGAGCAGCTTGAGATGGTAGCATCAATCCGTTGTGGTCTGCGTCTAGTTGTTAGTGGTGTGCTCTGCTTTAAATACTGTGTAAACTGTCCAGAGGGCCATGTGGCTACTGTGATAGTCTATAAAAATGTAAATAAATAAAACAAATGAATAAATACAGAGACTATATTCCTGGCTATCAGAACTTATACTCAGTAGTAAAATGGCTCTTCACTCTCTTGTGAGCATGCTCAACTCACCTCTGCTAAATTTCCATTATAACTGTTGAATGTCATATAAGGTATAGCTTTCCTAGTAATAGTAGGGACCAAAGAAACAGAGAGTGGTTCCTCTCTGCTGCTGTGGTGTAAAGCAAAACATCTGGAAAAGACATGAAAGGTCTGAAGAGAACAGAGGTAGAATTGTACCTGCTGTGAGCAATGTACAAATGAGTCAACTTTTAAAATTGACTTCTAGGGCCCTTCTTCTACTGCTCCAGCCATCAGAGATCAAGTGGCTAACCATGAGGGGACATTGTGGCAGCTAATGTTTGGATTACTTTCACCCTAGAACTTCATCTGCTTCCGAAGTTTATGACTTCAGCCCAGAGTGGAAACATGCCTATTTTCTCAAGCCTTTGAGTTTTAGCGATACTGAAACTTATTGAAACAGCAAGTTGTCTGCTGATTTACTGTTGCTTTAATGCTTTCTTTCCTTATTGCTGCATTGTTATTGTTTTTACTGTTGCTTAACTACTGTTGTGTATTTCCTGCAGTAGGGTTGAACTTATTGAAATCTGCTAAGATGACCACGAGTCCTGTTTTACAAAAAGGCAGTCCTTTTCTTTTGAAGTGGTCTTCTATTTGAAGGGCTGTCTAGTCCAAGCCGGGCGGAAAGATTAAGAACCATTGTAAAGGTCTACATGACTGGAACCTTATAAAAGTATCCTGCTCCAAACTCAGAGCCTTGAGGTCATGTGTTTGTTTTTATTACTCTATACTCTACCTCTTCCCTAAGGAGGGCAAGGCAGTTTACATGTTCCACCATTTTACCCTTGCAAGATAGGTTAGACTGAGAATCCATGATGGGCCCAAAGTCGCCCACTGAGTGTCTCTCAGGTCCCATCCCGACTCTCTAAAGACTGCACCACACTGGCAATAATTCGGGTTGGGCTTTGCATCCATCCAGTATCCCGTGTTGTCCTTTTGCTGGTGATGCATTTCCTGGTGGGAGGCATCCATAAGGGGCCGCACTAGCCCTGGAAGTTTTTGAACTGAGGAGTGTGTATACGTATGCCTACATTTCTTCTATATTGGCAAAGAAGAAGTCCTAGAATGTACTTGGATTGGTCTAGCACTGTACCTGGATTAGGCTAGTATATATGCACAGGTTGCAGTAACTAAATAACTAACGAAATAAATACCCTGTCAAAACAGACTGGGATTCTTCCAATACAACTGGGCATTGCCATAGGTGGCTAAGACAATGATCATTCACCACTGGAATGCAGATGCTTGTTGCTATTCCAAGTATTCAGTAAAGGAAGGGGACCTGAAAAAGGGAATGTGTCCCATTCATCCTCACATATGCTGAAGTGGAGACAAGGATGTGCACTGGATTTCTGCATGCCACCAGTTTGGTTATGTACAGCAGGCCCTACGGAAATGTTGCTGAAGATTTTAATTTGTAAGAGATTTTCAGTGAGTTCTGTGGCCTTTGTACAAATGGGGAGAGATTGTCATCATTTCTGCTGGAAATGGAGCAATATGGGGTAATGCTACATTGGACTGATTTACCAGCAGCAGCATGAAATTTCTACAAATTGCTTTTCCCAGTACTACTGGGCACAGCTGCCATTTCATCAACACTTGGTAGGAGAACAGAATAGTGAATAGAGAAATCCTTTCTGCCCCCGTTCTCACTGAAATAATCACATTTCCTGGATATGCACTTGGGCCGTCATGCATATTCTTTATATTCTGGGGAACCTGGGATGACTTTCTTATCTGTAGCTCAACTCTACCTGTTGAATGACCTTCACCTATTCATGGCAGGGGCCTTAACAGCAGTCCAAGTGCCAGACATTCATTATAGGGAACAGCAGCAGAGGTGGCCATTCACAGAAATGCATAAACTTTGCTTTGTTTTCACTTATTTCGGCTGAGTGGAACACGTCCTGTTTAACTAGTCCATGGAGCTTGCATTGAAAGTGCTGTGTTGAATGGAAACTGGTTAAAAAGATTCTCTGGCTGAATGTTTGCTGATTTTTTTAGCCTTCTCAATATGTTCACAGTAGACCATGGTAATCCTTCCTATTTGTGTTTATCGTTTTCTAAGAAACTGGTAATCACACGGATGGCTAGTGATGTTGAAATCTAATTTTAATGGAACAGAAAATTGTTATACATACAGCAAGAAACCATCATTGTAGTATGCGAAAGGACAACCAATCCTATTCAGTACATTGAATTTCTCTATGGACTTGTTAATTGGCATTTGCTAAACACGGTTGCTTCTATTTTACACTTCTGTTCAAATTTCAGTTTTCCACCAAGTTGCACAAGATTCATTAATTCCTGCACAGTGGCCTTGTGTTCTGTAATTGTATGCCTCTCATGCTGAAATTCACTGCTCGTACTACATTCGTTCAAGGCTGCCCCAGTCCTTGCTTGACTGAAGGCTGTTGTAGCAATTACATTTATTAGCAATGTTTAATCGACATCAAGTAAAACAAATTGCAGATGCTTTACTTCAATACAGGGCACTATACTTTGAAGTCAGACTCATTCATTCAGAACTGCTTTCTCACCATGTTCAGTGTTCTGATGTTAGCACTGCCAGTCTCTTTGTCTGTTCTGCCACAGGTTGGTCTGACCTGGAGAATTCCTACATCTATGGACTGCGTACCTTATACAGAGCATAACAAATGCATCAGAAGGATTCTGTGGCAGTGATGATGGTTGTTGGTGTTACAACAAATGATAAACATGAGCACACCCTACAAAGATAAGTCTCAGGATAATGATTCACGACTGAGATAAAGTTTAACTGATTCAGTCTTGTGGGTGCAGAGTAAAACAATGAGGGACTGCCACTTTTGTGGGAAAGCTGTGCAATTCACCTCCATCCACATGGTTGTGTCATTTAAATGTTCTGCCAGCTTCATGGAAGCAACTAAAAGACAGACGGTTCCCATACGGCTACTGTAATGTATATAGAGTCATGTGCAGCCTGAAATATTACAGGGCTGTCTCTAGCCCTTTAATACGGAGAAAAGAAATGTGATTGCCTCTATAACCAAATATTGTAAATTGACCCTGCTTCACAACAAAGTATCAGAGCACAGACCAAAATTTCAGCAAAACACACACAGGTTTACACACACACACACCCTATTACTCTAGTTGTGGGGAACATGTGGCTCTCCATATGTTAGACTTCCATTAGACCTAGCCAGGATAGTCAAGGGTGAGTTAAACAACATCTGGAGGACAGCCTGATTCTCATCCCTGCTTTCCTGAAACCGCTGGCAGAGTCACAGCCTCAAGGGGCAGCTTAACAAAGCCGTGGCCAGCATCCTGTTGTTCAGGGATGAGAACAGAGAGACTGGCAGTGTCACCCATCCCCTGAACTCTGCCCCATGCACAGCCAGGAAGGGAAACAATAGAAGTTCATGCTGCGTCCCCATCACTTAATTCCCTCTATGGTGTGAGCAAGCAAGGGGAATGCTCAGGATCAGCACCAGGAGCAAGGCAGGATGTTGCTGAGGGTCACATGGCCCTGGCCAAAGAGGAGGTTTCTGAGGCCTCAGCATTGCAAGAGGAACTAAGATAAAGAGGGTCTTATAGCAGCATCTGCCAGGTCGAGACAGGTGGTTTAAACATCATCAAGTTCCACCATATCATCAAGTTCCAGGCCAGATGATGCTTGAAGAAAAGCTTCAGTTGCAACTAAAGTACTGGAGTTGCAAAGAATGTCAGCCTTCTTATCTTTATTTATTTATCTATCACATTTGTATGCTGCCCTATAGCCAGAGGCTCTTAAAAAGAAAGACCCTGAGCCATTGCACCTAAAGGAGTAATTCTGCCCTCCACCCAGCCCCTGAGCAGGCGCTTTAGCAGCAGCCAGGATGGAATTCAGAGCAAGCCCTGCACATTCAGTTGTTTTAAAAATGAGTGTACCGTCCTCCACCTGCCATAGGCTATTAGTCAGTGGCCACTAGATGGCTCTCTAACCACAAATATACTACCAAATACAAGTTCTACAGCTGTTTGGGAACATGCCAGCTAAACTTCATTCTGAGACCTACAGATTTAAACTGTTATTGTTGGGGCAATTTTAACCGATGGTGGCTTTAATATTTGTACCAAACATTGTATTTAAAGTGTCCTGTACGGTTGCCAGATGATAATATTTCAGTGCAAATGACTGCCAGCTTTGATTTATTTTAGGTATTTCATTTGCTGAAATTAATTTTCTGCATAAAATGATTTTTCAAGTCCACCTGTGCACACACGCATTCAATCAAATATGTGATTTCTATGGACAAGAGATTCTTTTCCTCTGATAAGTGGATAGTTGCGAACTTGGGCCCTAATCCAATTAAAGTTATTCCTGCTAAGCAATGCAATCTTATACATCACTGCTCAGAAATGAATCCCATTGAGTCCAGTGGGGCTTACTCTTAGGCAAGTGGGCAGAGGCTGAAATCATATGCCTTGGGAGGAGGCCTTCCAAGTGAGATATACTGCAAAGTAAATATGCATAGCCCCAGTTTCTAGCAGTATTTGCAACGCCTAAAGAATCAGCCAGGAGTTATGTAAAATAAAGTTCTTTATTTACCAAGCATGCTTCCGACTCCTTACTCTTCACATCTCTCCTGCAATGTCTCTGTACTGTTGAGCTGAGTTTGTTCCTGGTAGATGTTCCCTTAAGCCTTCCTTCTGTGCCAATGAATTATTCTTCCTGCCTGCTACCACAACTCTCCTACCTACTTGCATATAAATTGATAATCTTTCCTTTGATAATTTTTATCAAACAAGACTTTTTTTTTAATTTGCAACTAACCATATAGTTTGAAAACACTGTATGCCCCCTTGAATTGTCTTTTAGGTCATGGGGTTTCTGTACCAATCAATCCAAGTAATAATTTAGCAGAAGTTATGCTTTCTTGCTGACTGATATCTGTAACATTTAATCTGGCTGAGAAATCCATGAGTTGGCCAGTCATTCATTGGAGCAGAAGGCTCTCCAATTAAGTGCTAAATCCTGAAGTGGGATATTTGTCTCTTGCCGTTGCCTTCATCCTTGCTTGCTGGCTCTGAGTCTGCTGCAGGTTGGCTGCTGCCCTGAAAGCACTTTGATTCCTTCTCAAGTTCTCTGGAGTAGCCTCCTCAAACAGGCCTATGTTCAGCTGATTTTGACTTCAGCTCTCCTCCATTCCTTATTCTGGTGCTTTGTTGGTTGCATTCTGACTTGCTCATCTGCACATAGATTGGGTAAGTGTTTCTCTAACTAGTTACCGTAATCAATCATGTTAGTTTCTGTTCTTCTGTCAATATGACTTATCAGTTATGACTCCCTGGCCGTAGTAAGTTCCTCTGCATTGGCAGCAAATTCTTTGTTCTTCTACCAACCAGTCCCCTCCCATCCAAAAGTTGGACTTTTGTCCAAACCCTTTGAGGGTGATTTACAGTGGTCCAGGATGACAGGTAAGTTCTTTTCCTGGCTTTGGTCAAAATTTCATTTCCCAATTGCTCTGGATATAGACAAGCAGGGATGCTGATGACCAAATTCCCATTAGATCTGGAATGCTTTGGATTCTTCTAGCATAAATCCCTTACCAAGAATGTAGTATGCTGTACTCCATATTGGGCAAAGTGGCCCTTTAGCTTCCTTATGACTGTGGATATCTAATGTCTGGTGGATATCCAGATATCTGGTGGATCTATCTTTGAGCTGTGGGAATAGTAATCTACCAACACGACACAGACTTTTTCCCATACCATGCAACAAATCTGCCCACTTTGCTCAGTTCAAAGGTTCACAATTCTCCTGAAGGTTTTCGTGTGATAACAGGCTGCTGATCCCTTGGGACAATTTTAGCTTGACTTTTTAGGTGGTCCTGCCAGTGCTACAGGTAGATTTTAGTGTGTGGAAGTGGTGGGGCGTTTCTCAATATTTCTGCTCTTGCGTCTGTCTCAAGTTTCTTCTTGCAAAGGATCCCCAAAGGCTTTAAGTATTGTCTCCATTGTTCAGGCATCAGGATGGCCCACTCAGTGGTCTTTACTGTATGTAAGGAACTCTGATGTTTTACCTGAATCAGCTGCGAGGCTTGTGCTGCTTTGCCCCTCATGGGTGGCATAGGGGACTGACCTTGCACAAGTCCTAAAGCATGAATTTGTTCTCTCAGTCACAAGCCTTAAGTCTACACTTCCTACAGGACACGTGGCACTCTTGTTATGCTTAACATGTATCTGGCCACTTGGTTCGATATTTGTCCAGTGTCACCGGCAGCACTGGCAACTGGCCTCATGAGAACCTTTTCTCTTTTCTCAATAATAGACAGGCAAACAGTGTAGTGGGGCATATATTGCTGCCCACCATGTGGAAATCATGGTTTGGTGATCCTAGAGTCAGATTTAGGACATCTTTCCAAAGCTCATGCCCATCACTGTCTTCCAGTATGTGCTCACCTAGTCTCTGAGGTTCCTCACGCTCCTCCATTGGCTTTGGAAGGTGTTTGGTTTGCTGCACACACTCTGCCAGTCTGAAGGGTTTCCATGTTTTCCACTATAAATATAGATGTACAGTGTCTTCTGGATATTCCTCCATCAAGCTGCATGTCTTGCTCATAGCAATGCCCCATCTGTTGGGCAGCATGCGCCTGCAACTCTGGTGCGCCTGCTCATATTCTCCCTTTCTTATGTGCAGAGCCACTTCAGTATCTTTGCAACCCAAGTCATGACTAACTGTATCTAGATCAGGATTCTTCAGATGATTACTGAAAGAGTAATTTTAAGAACAAGCTTTGTTTCCTTTGCAACAGCACTGATTATATCATGCTTATGAGAGACGTGATTCATTCCTGTGGTACATAATGATTTACTTGAGGCCTCATGACTGAGTCCATAAGGAATGATGGCCTTGAAAGTAAGTCTCCCACACCTAAAATTAATTTACTCCACTGGGCTAAACTAGAAGATTGTGGAGGACATATCAGAAATTAATGTATTTAATAGATGCCAGAGAAGGCACTGGATGAACAATAAGTCTCTCACTGTCTAAAAGCCAGAGAGCAGCCCTAACCCGGTCACTAATGGAGACTTTGCTTGTGCTTCAGCCCTTCTGCTTTGCTTGTGCTTTCACCCTTCTTTTAGGGTGAACTGCAATGTGATCCCAGTGTGCAGAGAAGGAAGAGTCAAATGTCCTCATTCTTGTGAGCTGAGACTGGAGAATGAAAGAGTATCATTAGGTGTCTGAGTATGTGCTTATCTTGTCTCTGCATTGAACTATCCTATCTAATTTGGGAACTGCAGTTCCTTCTTTAGGAGTAATGGTCACATCAGTAAAAAGAGAATGCATCTGATTACTCGTGATAGGGTGGAGAAACATCTGAAAGGCAGCTACTGGACAGCAGCAGTAGCCGAAGGTGACACTGGCAGAGGATCTTTCAGAGACCTTGATGCTCAAGTTAACTCTGGTTAGTAATGCACAGAAGAAAGATGTAGTAATCCATGTCTGAATTTTATTACCTCAAAAACCCTATTATAAAACAATCCAAAAGAAAAGAAGATATACTGCCAGAAGATGATACCCCCAGGTTGGAGGCAGTTTATGAGCTACTGGGGAAGGGCAAAGGACAAATACAAGTAGAGCTGTTGCTAATGATGGTAGTAGATCAAAACTGAAAGGAAGTCTAGTGGCTGATATAAACAGAGGTGAAAGAAAAGTCTGATGCTGCACAACACATTCAGTAGGAACACGGAACATGAGAACCATATCTGACCAAGCAAAAATAAAGAGAAGTTGGAAAGAATATACTGGAGAACTATACAGAAGAAAGGAAAGGATGCCAGAAACTCTTTGAAACAGAATTCTATGAAGAAGAGCTAATATTCTAAAATATTAGAAAGTGAAGTGAAACCTGCTCTGGAAGCAGTCACAAAGGATAAAGCACTTGGAACAGATAGGATGCCAACAGAACTATTCCAAGCTGCAGAAAATGAAGCAGTCTAAATCCTAACAAAATATGTCAACAAATGTGGAAAACAAAACAGTGGCCCACAGACTGGAAACTTTCCTTATATATGCCAATCCCCAAGAAAGGAGATGCAAAAGAGTGCAACAACTTAGAAGTTCATTACACAAATTTCCAGGCAATCAAAGTGTCGCAACAAAGAAAACTATTCTAAACATAGCAAGAAATAGGGGATAGTCAAACTGGATTCTGAAAAGAGATGTTAGAGTCCATATTGCAAATATGCAGTGGCAAAGAATTTAAGAAGTAGATCAGTCCATGCTTTATAGATCACAGCAAAGTCTTTGACTGTGTGGATTTCTAGAAGGTATGGATGGTCCTGAACGAGATGGGTTTGGCTCAGCACTTGATTGTGCTGATGATCAGAAAGAAGCTACAGTTATGACAGAATATGGAGAAATGGAATGGTTTTCCATAGGCAAAGGTGTCAGACAAGGATGTATTTTAACCCCTATCTGTACACAGAACATATCACAAGGAAAGCTGGATTAGAATTGGAGAAAAGTGGTGGAAGAAACATGACTAATTTAAAATATGTAGACAATACCATTCTAGTGTGAGGAAGCAGCAATTACGTGAAACAACATAAAAGTGAAAGACAGTGCAAAAGTGGAACTGCAGCTGAATATTAAGAAAACAAACATTATATTCACAGAATTTTAGAACTTTACCATTAATAATGAAGACATCAACATTGTAAAGATTTCACAGACGTTGTCTCAGACATCCGTTCAAAGGGAAACTACAGCCAAGAAATACAAAGAAGGCTGAGACTTGGAAGGGCAGCAAGGAACTAGAAAAGATGATCAAGTGTAAGGACATTCAACTGGAACTCAAGGTCAAGAACTTCCAAATTATTGTATCCTCATTCACTATGTATGGGTGTGAAAATTGAACAGTGAAGAAACCTGACAGAAAGATTTCGGATGTGTTCAAAACATGGTACTGGAGGAGAGCTTTGTGAATACCTTGGAATGACAGAAAGACAACAACTAGGTCCAAGGTCAAATCAAACTAGAGCTTTCACTAGAAGCAAAAATGGCAAAACTGAGGCAGTAATACTTCATATACAACATGAGAAAGCAAGACTCACAGGAGAAGACAACCATATTAAGGAAAGTCAAAGGCAGAAGACAAAAGGGAAGACCAAATATGAGATGGATTCAATCCATAAAGGAAGCCACCACATCCAACTTGATAGAGCTGAATGGGGCTGTCGTGGACAGGCATTTTTGGAGGACTTTCATTCATAGGGTCACCATAAGTCAGAGATGACTTGACAGCACATAACAACAACAACTAACCTTTCTCCTTTATGTGCTATGAAGTCCACAGACATGGGATGAACAGAAGTGAGGAATTATTTAAAATTAAAAATGTGTGTTAATCTACTGCTCTTAAATATTTACTTACAAGTGATAGCATCATTACCTTGTATAAATAAACATTAACATAGGTAGATATTAGCAACAGGTTTTGTGACTTAAAGATTTGAATATTCTACAGAATCTAATCACTTCTCTAAGTATAACTCTTTTGCCACTTCCTTAGCTTCCCCACAGTTAGCTCTGCTGGTGTCACATAGAAAACAAGACTTTAAATTCTGGACCAGAATGATCATAGCCTTCAGCTGTCACTTACAATGGTCCCTTAGCTTCTCGAGACTGATGTACTTTCCCCAAATGGCTTCTTCTGAGTCTACCTGGAGGGCCATTATTGGAGGATGAAGATACAGGCAAAGATACAGTGCAGTTGCCTCCTTTGAAGTTTTCTTCTTTTTGAGGTCAACTACCTGCTGCTGTCACAACGGCCAGAACCAAGGGTAGCTGAACTGACAGCTGGCCAGGTGGCAACAACAAGCATCAATTATAATGGAACTAGCCTTCATTAGGGACCTAGCCACCTCTTGCAGCCAACCTATATCATTATAACTATAATACATTACATTAATTATATAAATTATTGTACAATTAAATTATTATTATTGATAAATTATTGGTAAATTAATAATTGGTAAATTATTGATACTATTTACCCAACATTTTAAGCATCATTTATCTCAGAATTTTACATCTAAATTGGAATGGAATAGGATGTGGACTAAGGTATCACTTCTCTATATAAAGGTAAAGGCAGAAATATGCTAATGAATTATTTGTAAAAGATTTTGTCAGAAACATTGGAAAATGTGAAAAAATGCAACTTCATGGCTACTTACATGTTCTGTTTTTACATGAATACATACCAGCAGCATTTACACATAATGTGGAACTGCGTGATGTGGTTTCCTAGCTTGGGTCATGTGTTCAGTCAGCCTTGTGGTTTCCATGCATGTGTGATTTGCATGCGCTCTCCATCCTTTCTCCTAATGGCAGCTGGCATTGCGTGGCTGAAAATCAATCTCACCGTGCACTGCTCCTGCCTGCATCACCTGCTTCTCCCTCACTGGCCCACGTTGCTTCCCTGGTTGAGGCCTCAGCCAACTGCTCCTGTGTTTTTGCATCTCAGAAGGCACAGATGCTTACTCAGCACTAGCATAGCACCACCACGTGCTGCCATGCTCCACGCCAATGTGCAGGTAGCCACTCTGGTTCCTTGTTTCAGGTATGGCAACAAGCCATGATGAAATTTGGTAACCATAAAACAAATTATTCTCTCTGTGGCTCCATGGCGACCAAATGTGTCACACTTCACCATGGTTGCTGGGTTCACAAGTAATGACAAGCCACTATGGTTTCCACCATGGCTTGTCCTTATGTATGAACCCACCCCTGTCAATGATCAAAACCAAAATGTTTCAAAAGAGAAAACCTACTGCTGCACCCTTCCCACAATTGCTCTGCTGGAGTTGCTGGCTCCTGAAGGGAGCTTCCCAAACTCCACTATGCTAGTCACATGGATTCATGTAAATGACAAGTGGATATATATTTTAATGGTTATGAATAAACAATAGTCTTATTAATCATTTACTTTCAAACATCATCAAACACTGATACAATTGTTTTCTCAAAAGGAAACTGACACCTACGTAGCGGATAAAGTTGCAATTTATTATTAACTGCTGGGTTTATACATATGCATAGCAAGTTGGTGCTTTAAAAAAACCCCCAGCAATATTGTTTTTTCAGTATTAGTGGCAGCACTTACCAGAAACTAAGTTGCAAATCTGTCAACATTTCAATTCATCATCAAACAATTGCTAAATTTGCTTCTCCTGCCTCTAGGCCAAGAGAATACAGAACATGCAAATTTTTAAAACAGCAGCAACTACATATGTTTAACGTATGTTGCTCCTTTGATTAGTAGTGAATGTCTAAAATGATGGCCAAAGATCTTAGAAGTCCAGTTACAAATTCCAGATACTGGGGGAGTATCCAGTGCTGCTTCTCCACTGGCAGACTGTGCCCTAGCACTGCAAGAGCTGATGCTGCAGAATGCAGCCAGAAACGAGTCAAACCTTCTACTTTTCCCATGGGGCAAGTCAGTAGAGTTCCCTTCCACAAACCCTCCTTACTTGCACCATTTTGGAAAGTGGTTATTTGGACTCATTTCTTAGGTTGCACCAGTAAGTACGAACTTCCTAATACATTACTGGTAGAATGCCTTTAGTGCTGGCAAATCAGATTCAGAAACCTCTGCTGTAAGTATTGTTGTTCTGCTGGCATCAAAGGAAACTTGGACACCGATATAGCCAAATTGATTCTTAAAAATGGTTGGTGCAAATTTCGTCTGTTTGAAAGTCTCTTTCCTTAAAAGATAATGTTAATCTTTTAACAAACTTTAACAAAATTCTGAGAAAGACTGAAGTGTGTCTTTATTCTGGGATTTTGGCATTTTTATAGCTCCCACTGAGTTCAAGGTCTGTGATATTGTGTGTGCTAAATATTTCACAGAGAGGGTGTAAAATGGATGCTTCTGTGTACAGTATGGTATGATATTGTCTACCATAGAACTTTCGAATGGTAAAGGCATATTGTCAAAGATCTCTCAGTGCTTCCTTCAGATTTAGCATCAAGTTCTACAACAGTTTTGCTGTATATTAATATGTCTTCCTGGAAATACATTGTGAATTATATCAAAGGCCTTCTGTGCTTCCAAAGAAATAACTGCAGTTGTACTTGCTGTACCAGTTTCTGCTGTTTTTGATGAAACCCACCTGAATCAGTTGGAGTAATGTTTTAATTTATTCTAGTCTGTTACCCCAAATCCATGTTAATATTTTAAAATCAGAATGAAATAGTTTGACAATTAGCACAGGTTTCTATCAGCTTTAGAAATTATGTAAACATAAGGATCATTAAGCACTGATGAAAAAAATCTATTTTAAAAGTAAAATTATACAGTCAATAAAACTTTGGGACTAAAAAGCTTAGAATATATTAGTACCTCTCCAATGGAAATTCATCTGGCTCAGGTGATTTTCACATTTTCATAGTATTTACTGCTTTCATAATTTTCTCAGTTCACAAAGATACCATGAAAGACTGCCTTTGTAAAGTATCTAAACAGAGCAGATTCATGTGAGAAAAAATGCTTCCTTATTCTGCTCCAATATTCCACAATCTCTACTGTATATGTATGCTTTTTTAAAAAAAATTGAGAATATTTGTCTTCAGAATGAATATATATTTATCTTACCACTCTTGTCTTTAATCACAAAATAATACTTTGATGCTTTTGTAGTTTGAGCCAAAATGTACCAAAAACTTACTGGCATGTTCACTATTCCCACAGTAAGTCTCTCTCAACAGGCTAAAGCAAATTCTGCATGCTGAATATTATTCAGCTCATATTTAGCATGCTGCACCTCCTGATGTGGTTGTTGGAAAAGTAGCAGAGTGACTTAAAGCTATCTGTTTACTTCTTTTTGGATTTTAGTTTTTTTTAATAAGAAGTGTAAGTGTTAATTCAGCCCTGGATAAAAGCTTTGCTAGCCTTGTACTCATAGAGAATGAGTTAGCAGTACTCTCATTACTAGCAAAACACTTTACTTGAGGCTCAGGGAGAATCTGATTTTTGAAAGGCTCATCATTTAACAAAAAAATGTTAAAGCACTAAGGATCAGCAGACTCTGGGCAGTTCGTACATTGCAAGCCTGAACCAACTGGAGCATAATCTCATATTACTAACATTTCAACCTTACACTCTCTAATTTTGTGTAGCGAGGATGTGGAAACCAAAAAGCAACTGAAATCAGTTATGGTGGACAAAAGATCGCAGAAACATAGAATAACAGAGTTAGAAAAGGCCATTGAGTTGAATCCCTTGCTCAATAAAGGAGGCCAAGTTAAAGCTACTCTAAAAGATTGTGTCCAGCTGCATCTTGAATGCCTTCAGTGTGGGAAAGCTCACAACCTAGATAACTGGCTATTCCTCTAACAAGAAGTTTTTCCTGATGTGATTACAGGAATTTGGTCTCCTGTAATTTGAGCCCATTATTCCCTGTTCTGCACTCTGAGATGACTGGGAAGAAATCCGGACCCTCCTTTGTGTGGCAGCCTTTCAACAATTTGTAGATTGCTACCATATCTCCCCTCCGCCTTCTATTCTCAAAGCTAAACATGCCCAATTCTTCTGAACTTTTCTCACAGGGCTTTGTTTCCAGTCCTCTGATTATTTTTATTGGCTCCTTGGAAACTTTTCTCGTTTGTCTGAATCCTTCTTAAATAGTGGTGTCCAGAATTGGTACCCCAGATGAGGCCTAACCCATGCTGAGTAGAGGGGGACTAATACTTCCCAAGATTCGGAAGTGATATTTATATCATTTAGCCCAAAATAGCTTTTGCTTTTTATTCAGCCACATCACATTGTTGACTTCTATTCAGCTTGTGATCTATAACAATTCTAAGATCCTTCCCACTTGCAATATTGGCCAAGCAGAGTATCTAGTTGCAGAAATTGGCATTTGTTACTATTGAATTGCATTCTATTGTTTTCAGCTCAGCACCTATTAAAGTCACTTTGAATGTTGCTTCTGATTTTTCAGGGTATTAGCTATCCCGCGCAGAAGTTAAGATATATTACATCCACAGAATTTCCACAGTCCTGATCAAAAAACAAGTTTAGATTAGTTTGACAGGATTTGTTCATGTGGGTTTCTAGTAATTACTGAATTGTTTTCAAGGTGTTTGCAGAATGGCTGCTTTATGTTCTGCTCCAGTATTTTCCCAGGGTTTGATGCCAGACTGACTGGTCTGTAGTTCTCAAGTTCTTCTTTTTTGAAGATAGGGACAATATTAAGCCTCCAGTCATCTGGCATGCCACCTGTCCTCCATGATTTCTCAAAGAGAATAGACAATGCTTGTGAGAGTTCTTTTGCTAGTTCCTTTATCACTCTAGGATGAAATTCCTCAGGTCCTGAAGATCTGAACTTGTCCAAAGTAGTGAGGTGTTCCTTCAGCATCTTCCTACCAATCTCAAGTTGCAATCCTGTCCCTTCAGCTTGTACTTCACCTTTGCAAGGAAGGTTCTGTACTATGTTTTGGGAGAAGACTTTAACCAAAATAGGGATTGAACACATCTGCCTTTTCATTGTTATCTGTTGTTATGTCATTGAGTAGTTGAACCACCATTTCTTTCCTGTCCTTTACTATCCATGCATCTGAAGAAGGCTTGTTGCTTTTAGCATCTCTCCCTCACCTCAGCTCATTTTTAGCCTCATTCTAGCACCTTCCCTGCAATTTCTGCCTATACTTTTTATTTGTAGCCTGGCCTTCCTCTCACTTCCTATATGTATCCCTTTTTGTTTTCAGGTCATCACTAAGCTATCAGTGAAGCTATGTTAGCTTCTTCTGATATCTACTACCTTGTTTCTTGTTAGAATTGTTTGTAATTGAAGCTTAAGATTATTCTTAACACCCCAACCACCTATTTTAGAGTCCTTTTCTCATTAGAGTTGCTTACCCTGGGACCTCACTTCTGCTCTCATTGCTCTCAGTTCTAGGCTATGCATCTGGCTCCACTCAGCTTTTACTTCCATTAGAATCAAGACTTCAAACATAACATGGGCACTTCCCCCATTGTCTCTATAACTGCCATGTTATCCACTCAGTCATTCCTCTGGTTAGAATCAAATCAAGGATAGCCAGTCCTCTAGTTCCTTCCAACACTTTCTGTAGGAGGAAATTATCATCAACACAAGTCAGGAATTTCTTGGAGAGGTGATGTTTGCCAGAATTTGTCTCCTAACAGAAACCAGGGAAATTGAAGTCCCCCATTACTGCAACAACATGCCTTGAATGATCAACAATTTGCTTTTCTTCTCCTTGAGTAGGTATTCGGTAATAGCCTCTGACCACCTCATTCCTTTATTCTTTGCTCCATTTATTTTATTCTAGATGCTCTTGATGGGGCTACTGAGCTTATCCTTCTACTTTTGGTGCAGAGATGAGTATCTTTAACATAGAGCACAACTCTGCCTCCCTTTCTAGTCCTTCCAGTCTCAAACAAGTTACATCCTTCAACTGCTGAAGTCCAATCATGGGAGTCATCCCACCAAGTTCCAATTATACCAATCAAGTTCTAATCATCCTTCTGTATTAAGAGTTTGAGCTGTAAGCTGAAAGCAGCATCAGGAGCAGACTCTGGAAAACCAGGAACTGAAGCAATGAATGTGCTAAGAAAAGCTCATTTGCTGTGGGCACCTTAAAAGCTAATTGCCATTTATTTTGTGTCTTCCCCCTTCCTCCATAAGAAGAAAGTCTCCTTATTTCTAAAGAACAAGTTATTTATCATCTCCAGCTCCATTACAGCCATCACAGCAGTGCTGCTTTCTTCCCTCATGCTTCCCTTCTCCAGTCCCTTCCAGGACCTACTAAGGACAAACTTCTCAGAATGCCAACCAGTAATGCACAGAATACAACACTGCCCTTAATGAGGAGAAAATGAAATGTGCTAGGATGGTCCTTTTAACAATGTTAGATATTCCTGCCATCAACAATAAGTTCTAGAGTGGAGCCTTTGTTGAAATTAAGTCCTTCCTGTTTATAAAAAATATCTTATCTCCAGTAGGTTATAGGGCTGAAGTGAGGCACCACTTTAATTCTCCAATGCACTGAGGGGAATCTATCTTTTTTTCTGTTGCAAAATATAGAAGAGTTTGGTAGAAATCAGAAGATTCTCAGGCACCAAATTTCAATTCTCTGACTTTTAGTATTGAACTTTGGTAGCACCACTTTTCCTTTCTTGGGTACAGATTAATTGTAATTTGTAACATCTGAGGTATCAGATCAGCCACCGTTAAAATTTTTTCTTTGAAAATAGCAGGTTAGACAATGACCCTGGAAGCAAGTTATTTGCACAGATAATATTTCATATTCTGTCAAGGCTTCTATTAACATGTTCCTTCTGTTTCAATAAAAGCATATTTTAAGATATCACGGTTTTTTGGAATTGTTAAGCATTGCAGCAAGGACAAATACGTTCCCTTGGAATGAATAAAGTGCTAAACCTCTTATGGCAGAATCTGTCACTCATCCACAATAGAATTTTATCCCCTTCTTAAAGAGGCTTCAGTTTTTGCTTCTCAAATAAATATAAATCAGCACCCCATTCTAACACATCTGAGAGATTCTTTGTTTTGTTCCTCTGAAATGAAATCACATGGCACCCAGCTGAAGAGCTTGCACTAAAGGCTTTAGCAGTGGCAGACTACTGGCAGCTTGGATAATTTCCAGACCTTCCAAAGCTCAGAAGTGTGTTGTGGGTGGTGGGGGCAGGGCTGGAATCTGTATGGTGCTATTTTTTTCAGGCCAAAAGCAGCCACTTTTGCTGGCCAGAATTCTTCATTGTTATAACTACCTGAGAGTAATTCCCTTATGGAATTGTCAGCTGTGCTTATCCCAGGTTTTTATAACAATAGTTGTTGACCCAGGTGTTGTTCTTGAACCTTCTGAAGTGCAAATATGCATTTCCAAATGAGTCAAGGATGCTTAGAAGCAATTGTATTGATGGCCTGCGTTATCTTGCCGTTCTAAGAAGAAACAAGAGTCTCAGCAGAACCATCAGCTAAAATCACAAGGAATTCTTCAAAAGATCTCAAGATACCATCCTAAACAATCATTCTCCAGGGATAGAGTGTTAGAACTGGTCTGCCACTTGCACAGATAATGATCTGCCCATTACAACAGAGCTAATTTCATACTTTGGACACATCATCTAAAGGGAAGACTCCCTGGAGAAGACAATCATATTAAGCAAAGTCAAAGGCAGAATACAAAAGGAAAGATCAAATATGAGATGTATTGAATCCATAAAGGAAGCCACAACCTACATCTTGGAAGAACTGAATGGAGGAATTTCATTCACCTGGTTGCCATAAGTCAGAGAGTGACAAGAACAAATTTCTAATGCCCCCATCCATGGATAATTGTCCCAGAAACAGTGCTGAAAATCTAGTTTTGCCACATACATGAGATGATATATTATTTCAGATAGGACTGTAGTTTTCATTTACTTTATTTAAAATATTTTTGGGCTGCCTCTCTAAGTGTAAGGCAGAGTGCAATAATAAAACACAAATAAAAGCCAGTACATTATGGCTGAAAAGGAATAAAAACACTCTAAACCAGAAATTAGAATAGCTGCCATTAAATATTGCACCATTCCAGAAAAGGTGGCCTTAGTGAGCATGTACCTTGTCCCAGATCCCATTGTTGCAAGCTGACAACCCAGAACAATGATGCTGAAGGTACTGGAGTAATCCCAGTGTGCCATCCTCTACTATGTCCTCTTCTAGCCTGGTTCCCTCCAGATGGAGAATCATAGAACCATAGAATGGTAGAGTTGGAAGGGGCAAAGAAAGCCATCGGGTCCAACTCCCTGCTGTTGCAGGCCACCAAGTCACACCAGCCCACTCAGGTGGCCGTCCAGTTTCTTTTTGAATGTCTCTAGTGCAGGAGAACCCACCACCTCTCTAGGCAACTGGTTCCACTGTCGTGTTGCTCTGACAGTGAGGAAACCTTTCCTAATGTTTTGTACGACAACTCCAAGCATTCCTGACCATTGGCTATGCTGACTGGGGCTCCTGGGAACTGAAGTCTAAAAGATCTGCAGGGCATCAGGTTGGGGAAGACTCATCTACTGAAACAGTAAGAAGGGTGTCCTAACCTCTTAAGTGTCCTGGGCTTGAATTTGAACAAGTCAAGAACACCCTTAAGGCTAATGTAATCAAGGCACCATTCCTCATTCACTGGCAGTGTAGAGAACTCAGCACATCACCATCCAGCAGCCATTGGCTTTTTTCATCAAGCAGCCCTGGCATCTCCACTCATTTTCTTCCTTTGCAAAACTTTCAGCAGAAACCTTGGTTTATGTCTTCTAACATTATAACAGCTCTTGGATCCCTGGACTAGGCCTGGCTCCTGAAAACAGTTCTGCAAGCAGACACTCTGAGTTGCTCCAGGAACAACAGAGCAGAAAGGTACTGTCAGACTCAACTTGGCAGCCTCACTCTAAGCTGAAGGTTTGAATTCGCCCTCAGGAACAGCAAGCATCCTTGAGAGGGGGTATCTGGTGTGTGGTTTGATCCTCCCCCACAGCTAGTAGACCAACAACCACAAGGCGATGGTGTTTATTTCCCACTAGTTCAAATACAAGACAGGTGCTGTGATGGGGAGACGGGGCAGGTGCTGAGAGCAATTTGTGCCTCACAGACAGCCATTTCCTGAAGGTCTTGCCGAGAGCATTTGCTGTCTGGAAATGATTTGCACGTTCTTAAATGTTAAGGTCATCCATCCTCTTTGGTATCACCTAATTACCCAGCAGCATGATTCGCAAGGTTTTTCAAGGGCAAGCTCAAGGACCACTTTTGGAAAGGGGGAACAATATATTTTCTGTTGTCTTTCCATCCAGTTTGTGAGGTGACAAACAGCACAGTTCTGGCACTGCAGCGCTCCCTAACCTGGTGCCCAGTACATGTATTGCAACTCCCAGCATTCGTGGCTAAGAGCATTGTTCCAAGAGAAGCAGGGAGTGGTGGGAAGACATAGCAGAGGGGAAGAGCGCCGGCTCTGCATGCAAAACTTCCTGAGCTCAATTCCTGGCTGGAAAGACTCCTGTGAGAAACCTGTAGCCAGGCAGTGGAGTTCTGGCTGGCTGGAAATCGAGGAGGAGGGGAATTGTGTGGGAAGTAGCAGTTGCAAATTAAGTAGAATATGGGGCGAACTCCAAATTGTGGTTTCTTGAAGAGAGAACACATTAATAAAAGTGGGAAGAATTTCTTTTCAAATCTATGAGGCTACTTTTCCCTTTTGAGTTCAACAAAGTTTTCTTTCCTTTTTTCCTTTTGTAATGTTGCCAAATATTAATGATAATGATAGTGATATTGTTGTTACTGTTGTTACTGTTGTTATTGATGGTGCTAAACATTTTTTTTTTCCTTACAGTAGCCTAATGTTTGTTGGGGACTGAGCCCATTTGCCAGCCCAAGGATGTGGGCAGCTGAAATGGCAAGTTCTCAAAACTTCTTTCCATGAACATAAGCACTCATATGTTTATCTAAATGTTTGTTTGTGTTAACAATGGGTTGGTGCATTTTGTATCTATGTGGGAGAGTATCATCTCTGTAATAAGAAATTGTGTAAAACAGTTCTCATTGTCCAGCAGAAAGCACATTTCTCTTTAGCCTAGGCAAGCAACAGGTTTGTGCAACACCAGTTCAACAAAGGATTTCTGTTGTGTGCATTTTTGCATTGGTTGGATTGATTTCAGCAACCCAAACATTTTCTTCTTGAGACTGTGCTAAAGAGACTCAAAAAAAGGACATAGACTTTACACTTTATGTTGTGAGCCACCCCGAGGCTTCGGCGAATGGGGCGGCATAGAAATGTTTTAATAAATAAAAATAATAAATAAATAAAACCTTCCAATTTGCCGTCACTGGAGTGTGATCCTATACATATCTACTCAGGAGAAAGTTCCAAAGAGTTCAAGGAAACTTACTCTCAGGTATGTGTCTCTATGACTGAAAGTCTTAAAAACCCACAAATGCACCAACATAGAGGGCAGTCATATGCATGAAAATCAACTGATAGCAAGTGTACTTTGCATCTTTCAGGGGTAGGGAGCTCCTCCCTACTTGTGCTCTCTCAGGAGAGTTTGTGTCACCGCTGTTCCCTAACTCCTGACTTCAGTCTGACCACTCCATCAGACTGACTGTATATCACTTACATATCCAAATGTACCATTGATTCAACAGTTTCTTCTGCTGATATTTCACTGCAGCCTTCCCCAGCTTGCTGCCCTCTAGATATTTTGGACTAGTGACCATTGGTTGTGCTAGCCGTGGCTGCTGGGAATTGAAGTCTAAAGCATCTGGTGGGCACCATCTTGGAAAATGCTGTTGTATTCCTACTGATGTTAAAGGCGCTTTCCCCTGTCAGTAACTTTCAGCCGTACTATTAACAATTAGGGAAAAGTTTAAACAGTGCTGCCTTCCAAGGAAACCAATTTAGAAATATAGGTTTTCCTCAAAAACAACTTTTTGTTTCAGTCTAAAAGCCCTGGCAGTTCTATTTTTAATTTCTGGTTAACAAATGGAATAGGTGTGAAGCATAGAATGACTTGAGGATAATAGAATCATGAAGAAATAGCCTTTTTGGTTGATAGAAAACAAATTATAGAACACAAACCAGATTGTTAAATTAGTAGATAAAGATAACACAATCGATAAAATTGATCTTTGCTTTCAGTCCCATACTTCATATATCTAGCCAGAAAATGGAAAATTAATATCAATTTATCTCAGACACAGAACTGTTTTGTCAATGGATAGCACATAAAGATTGTTAATTAGAATATCTCAAGTTAAAAGGAGAAGGTCTAGAGGTTCTGGGCAGGATACGACAAAAGCAGAAGGCAGAGGGAAGCATCAATTCTATCACAAGAGTGCAAGATCACTGTCTTCTACTGATGATAAAATCTGGTAATGAATTTTGCCAGAAGAAAGCCAAAAGTTTTGTGATGTTTTCATCGCAGCATGTATTTTGTCATTTGCAAGGCAACTCCTGAAGTTCTTGACTCTTTATTACTCCAAACAATGGGTATGTTTTCATGTAAAAAGTTGTTCACACTGTGGCAGCAGCAGCTACTTAGAATAATTTGGGTGTGGCTTATGATGGAAGCACCATCGTTTCCCATCATGTGAAAATGTGGCAAGGATGGATTGTTGTGCTGTTTTTGTGCTGCGCATGAATCCCAACAACCCACCCTTCCCTGGGTTCACACATAAAAAGAAGCTAGGCCATGACCATTGTGCCTCAAATATTGAGAACGGCATTGCAACAAGACGTTCTGCAATCAAATCACTATGGCGGCCCAGTAGATGAACCAGGCCAATGATTGCATTTGCTGTAGCTGGAGCCCCACCCACTGAGAAGGCCAGGCTGGGTAGGGTTGTTTCAAATGAGGTTTTTATTGTGCCATTGTCCTTAACCACCGACAGAATCATACAGGCAGTCCAGATGATACAAGTAGGAGATGTCGTCTCCTACTTGTAACTCTCCTGTGTTTCCCTGCACAGAAATGAAGTTGCACATTGTCTTCTGAGAGGCGTGATAGGAATGCTCCATATGGAAACACCTAGAAATGTATTTGTCCCAAGCTACCCAGTGAATTAGAGTGGGAAACTGAGGAGGTAGGGGAGTCAACACTACTGGTTAGGAAACAACCATGAATGTAAAGCTGAATATAAGAAAAGCAATGTTGAGAGCCAAGTTTGAAAAAATGAGGACTGTGGCCTAGCCACACCTGCCAGCACTTTGTTGCAGTGAGAGAGCAATGTTAGCACAGATCACCTGTTTTGAGGGCTGCATCCGACATACCTGTTTGTATTCAAGGTTCCTTATGTGGCTAGTGCTACAGAGGGAAGGCAGTTTCTGTTTCTCCTCCAGTTGGATTGGGATGATAATATGTAAAAATGCCCTCAGAGTACTCAACCATTACATTGCTCATCTGGGAAAGGAGTGAAACTTTATGGTCTGTAGTAAGCAGGCAAAATCCTTCTTTGGCTCTAAAACTTGGAAATATTTAGATTGAACTTGTATAGAGTTTCATAATGAAGGCCCCAAACAGCAAGATAGTTTGAACGAATTCATAGGACAAGCTAATGGTCCGAGCAGATTTATAGTGCTATCCCATATATATCCTTCAGAGGTAAGGGCAGTGTGGTGTATTCCCAATTAATTGGTGGTACAAGAATTCGTTTTTGGCAAAGTTCTCAGCCCTTCCCATATGGTTTTCAGTGGTGGGAGGGCCCAAGTACCAGCTTGGCATATTTTAATTTAAAGCTCGTCCTGCCATTAACTTAACCTTAGGAGAAGACAACCTTTGCTGTTGTCATCTTTGACTTACAGTGATCTAAAGTTTCCTGTGACTCTTGCTCCTCTTTCTTCATCATAAACAGTCAATTCACATGGAGATTGTTTGAAAAGGTTCTATTGTATAATTATTGATGTTTATTGTGCAATACAAAAACAAACCAAATCACACCATTGTAAGTTCTGCTTAGCTCTTGTAAACTCAAAGCTGTGACTTCCTTGATGGAATTGATTTGCTCTTCCTTTTCTTCTTCTGCCTTCAAGTTTCCCCAGAATTATTATCTTCTCCAGTGAGTCTTGCCTTCTCATGATGTTCCCAAGGCAGGACAGTCCCAGTTCTGACATTTTTGCTTCTGAGGAAAGTTCTGGCTTGACTTGTTCATCTTTCTTCAGTCCAGGGTATTCACAGAGTTATCCTCCAGCAACACATCTTGAATGCATCAATTGTCTTCTTGCAGTTGGAACACTGTAAGTCTGGCCTCTTGACAACATTGCTATCAGCTTCTGTGACACTATCACATTAAAATGTGCATCCAAGAGGGATATTTCAACTCTAAGAAAGATGAGAAAACTGCAAAACAGCTGGAAGAAAGGAGAAAGCAGTAGGGCTATCTGGGAAACTCCAGAGGACCAAAGTGGGACCCCAGGAAGCCCCGAATCTGAGCTTCTGTACCCTTGGGGTATATAACTCCTGGGCACGAGTTTTTGCGCCCCTGGGGTATATGGGCTTGCAGCCCTAATCTCTGGATTTTCTTGCACCAGAAATGAAAGTTATTCAGGACTCTCATTGTAAAGTCTTCCCCCAAAGGAGTCTGGTTTTCACTGGTTTGTAACCTGCAATTCTGTGGGACTGGCAACCATTTAAGGAACCTTTAAGAGATTATCACTTATAGTTTTGAAGTTGCTGAAGCAATTTCAGATTTGTCAGGCCTGTGAACTTTTGATACCCATTTCGGAGGTGTTTATAGATCATTGTGAAAGAAGACGCCTGTTCCACGTGACAAACCAAACCTTGGCACAGGATGGGCCTAATTTCCTCTGACTGTGGAGATTAATGAGGCTCTTTTTTAGAATACAAAGAAAATCTCTTTGGCAGATGAACTTTGCTATGACACTGAGAGGAAGGAGAGAGCTCCAGTCCCATTCATTTTCTCTCTCTGGATGTGCTTTCCTCAGCAGCTATTTGCAAGAGACAGACTGAGCCAAAAGAATGGCCAATTTCTGTCAGAAGCTACTTATGCTGGTTGTGGGGAGGTGAGGGCAGTCCAAATACTTTGGAGGGAAAGTTAGTTTCTTAAGAAAAGCATAAAAACCATTGGCAGTCCATGCCAAAACTAACAGGAAAAGTAGTTTTTCACTCCAGTCCATCTTCCTGCAGTGACACTGCAATCCTATGTATGTTAACTTGCAAGGAACCCCATGCACAAAGTTGTATAGATATGAGTAGCAGAGGGCAAAGGCTGTGACAGGACTTTGCAAGCATGGATTTTTATTATTATTATTGATATGCTTTCGGTAACTGCCATTCTTCAGTTTTAAGTATGAGTGCGTGTGGCTTCTGTACTGGATTCCTGCTTGATGCATGCTCACTCAGAAGAAACGTCCCACTGTTTTCCATTATGCTTACACTCTGGTTAGTGTATTTAGGATTGCAGTCTAAGGGAGTCACTCTAGTTCATAATAGAAACATCCCCATGTCTCTTGTTCCTCTTTCCTCCTCATGAATGGTCAATTCACTCTGAGATTTCTTTGAAATGGTTGCATGCATTTTTTTCTGTATCCTTATTCAACAGAAGGAAATTTCTGTGTTTTGTGGTGCTTACTTCCAGGTAAATGTGTATACCTTAGAATGTAGCCTTAATTCATTATTCATTTTTCTTTGTGAAAAAGAAATATGACAATTATACACAGTGAAAAGGATTTGAGACCTCACCAAACCAGGAGAATTTAAGGGTCTCCTAATAAGTAATTGCCTTTTATGCCACATGGAGTAATTAAAAAGAAGAGTGAAAGGGAAGTTAAGGCAGAGGGAAACATAACTTAACTAACGTAAGGCTAAAATTAGAAGTTATGTGGAACTGCCCATGTTTTCTTTCTAAAAAAGACAGGCTGTTAATCCTTTGGCCCAACACTGCAACTCTTGATGTAAAGCTCACTAAAAATAGTGGGGAAACCTATTGGAACAAAATGTGTTTAAGTCTTTCACTTCCACGACTATCAGTAGTTTGGTGGGGAGCAATTTATGTTGTGTATGAGAAGAAGGTGTTAAAGCACCCTCCTTTGCACTAGCCTGGATCCAAACTGGGCACCTCTCATAGCTGTTTTTTAGGAAAGAAAAAACATGTGGATTTGCCACTATGGAGCTCCCACAGAGCATGCCTTTGACCTTAAGTCAAGCTCCAACTCTAGAAAGGATGGCTCAGCTTGGGAATTCAGCTTCAAGACCTTTTTGCATCTTGCTAGGTTTCAGGAGGAATGCTTTTTCGCTCTTCAAAGTGTAAACTAACCTTCCTGTGGAGCCAGTTCCCCAGTGTTTTCTGTATACACACTGTAGCACAGCTTTGGGCTAAATAAACTTATTAAACCCACAGTTTGTTTAGACCTAAATAATATCTCTGCAAATGTCTTGCATTGCCTAGGATCTGTGAGCAGGAGGGGAATTATTAATCTGTCCGACACGTATTGATCCTGTCCAGCAAATCCACCCAAGACCATTCTTTTTTCATCCATGTGCATTTCTGTTTCTGAGCCCTGCAGGGGAGGAAAAGCAGTGGAACTCTTTGAAGGAAGTTGTGAACAGAGCCAATCTCTTAGCAAACAAAATGTTTATTCAGCTTTTGCATTCAGAATGTTTGTCCTCTTATTTAGCTGATGAGGCAAGGCCTCGTTCCATTGAGAAACGACAAGGGAAGCAATTTGATGGAGAAATCAGGGTATAGGTTTGGGCTACTGCCACCTCCTCACTGCTGGGGATTCTATATACTTGGTCCAGATCAGTACAAACAGAGAAAGATGAGATGAGAATGCTGTTCTCTAGCTGCTATTTAAATAATAAAATCTGAACTTTTAGTTCAACAGATCTCTAAATCTTTTTAATGCTGTTAACATGTGTGCCACAGATGTTGCCAGTTCTACTGTGTCTGTCGGCACAAAAAGTGAGGAGAAAAATATCCAGCAGGGAGGAGAAAAATAGCACAGGAAACCTTGGCAAAAACCAAGGCCGCCCCTCAGACTTCAGTATGTAGCTGAGCTAGCAGTTGAATAAGGAGAAGCACATGACAGAGGAGATTCCTGGCTTGCTAGGTTTTTCCTGGTGACAAAACATGAGGTGACCAGAATAGTTTAATTCAAATGAGCTTTCCATGTTTCGGTTTAGATAGGGGCCATTTCACTTTAACAGGAAATGAAACCAAGGGAGCACCTGCGGAGGCTGACTGAATGAGGGCCTTTCTCTTATTAAAGCATATGGGCTACAACGGAGGAACAGCTGACTTCAACATGCCCCGTTTTGCTACATGAGTATCTTTGTGCCTGTTAAAATGGGCATGAGCTGCACATAGATTATTGTTTATGACCTTCACACACTTGCTGGTCAAAGCCCCTCCAGAAGCAGATTACAGGGCTAGAAAAGTGCAATCAAAATGATCAAGTGCTTGAGCAACTCCACTGTGAAAGGTTATGGTTTATAAGGCTTCTCAGTTCAGGAAAAATGTAAGAAAGGAAAGATACACAAAAAAATGGTGAGGAAGAGAGATTTTCTTTTCACATAATGCTAAAGCCATGGATCACTCCATAAAGCTGATGGGACTAGACAGAACATTGGTCCAATCCAGCAGGGTTCTTATGTTTTCACTGCAGGAACACATGCTGTAGATTCCTTGCATTTGCAGATGTGCAGCTTTGGGGATTCTTTCCCCAACCCACTTCCCATCCACTCGCACTCATCCATATAGCTTCTGAAGCCAGGCCCTCCAGACAACAGGCCCATCTGGAAACCACTGTTCTCTGGAAACAGCTGGGTTCCAAGCCTTTCCTTATCTCGTGCTTGCCTGTACTCTATAGTTCCACGAGCAACTTTTCTCAAAACCCTCACAGCTCTCCAATGGTAGTCGGTTAGAAAGCCTCCCCATCAAGTTCTAAAGTCCAGCTCCCCATACCTCTACAAGTCATCATCACATAATTGGGTACAAAAAAGTGCTGCTATGTGTCATTCATACAGAGCAGACCCAACAGTGCAATCCTATACATTTCTATTCAAAAATAAGTCCCACAGGGTTCAGTGGGGCTTATTCCTAAGTAGGTCACACTGAAGTCTCTGCAATGACTGAGATGATCTGATAGACATCCATTGTTACAATAAGTGCGGCAGTTCCTGTCTTCCCATTGTTTTATTTTTGGCTTCTCTTTGAGGAGCATTGCCAGAAATTGAGAAGTACAAAAGAGAGGAGAAGATCAGGACATATTTAAGCTCCTGAGAACAGAAGGCATGAATAGATTTCAGCTTTCAGGCTGGGCTGCACTTGTCTCAGGGACTGGACTTGCCCAGTTGCACTAGCGGTGTTCTCTCTCACTTCGTTTGGCCTCAGCTGTGTTTCTCCGTGTGCACGAGGGTGTGTGGGACATTGCCAGGACAAGGCTGCCCAGTCCAGGCCTGGTATAAAGATGTAGAACTGTAAGTAATAAAAGCAGGGGCCCAGAAGTTGCCCATCATCTTCCGATTATCATCTGGAAAGCAAACCAATTAAGCTCACTGGTTACCTCATTTCAGTCCTGCTATAGTGAGAGGTAATGCATTTCTGTTTAAATGACAATAATTATTGCTAAACATATAGCTAAAAATATAAAGCAGCACATGAAGATTTCACAGAAACCTTCTTCGTCCTTTTTCTTTGTGATACAGTCCCTCTGATTTGGCAATGATCACCCTAGCTGATGGGAACTTTGAATAATTGCGTTCTGAATGAAATGGTTGACATAGTTTTTGTATCAACGCAGAATCAAATGCCATAGCATATTGCAGGCTAATTACAAAATTAGTAGAACAGGTACAAACAGTGTTCCTGCATGAGCTCAGTTTGGCCCCATGTGTGTCTGCAAGTGGGCATTTAATTGGAGAGCCAGTGCAGAGCAGAGGTTAGGAGTGCAGGATTGGGTCTCGGGCAATCTGAATTCTAGCCACATTAGTAGCAACTGGGTGACTTTGGGTCAGTCAAAGACTCTCGGCCCAACCTACCTCACAGGGTTGTTGTTGTGAGGATAAAATTGAGAGGAGGAGAATGATGTCAGCTGCTTTTAGTTCTTTAAAAGAGAAAGGTGGGATATAAATCTAATATATATGTGCATTCATGTATGTATGGGTAGGGTATCAGCCTGAAAATAGGGTTATAAACCCATTTTCTGGTTGTTGAGCACAAATTTCATCATTGCAATTCTTGCAATTTTGTTTCACAGCAGTTCCAGCCTCTGATCTCACTTGATGCTGAAACTGCTCTTTGTGACTTTTAAATCTCCTCTGGAAGACAACTGAATGTGCACAAAGAGACTACTAGTAGTTTGAGACTTTCGCTTGTCATCCCCAGCCTGCCTCATGATGGCAAGTGAATGGAAATGATGGGAGTTGCATTTCATAACCAGAAGGGCTGTGCAGCCACCCTCTGAAAGTTGGGACAAGCAGGGGAGCCCTTCTGCTTCTCTTATTCATCTTGGACAGCTGTGAGGTTCTGCAAACCACCCTGTGGTGTGAAAGCTTTGGCAGCACAGCCGCTTGCCCTGGGCCAGCTTGACTGCTATGCTGAAGCAGGAGTCAAGCTGGTGCAATGCAAAGAAAAGGAAGCCTTCGGTAAGCTCAGTGCTGAAGCTAGAAATAAGAACTTGCTGAAGTGCTGAAGAATATTGGGGTTGGTTTCCAAGGCAATTCGACCCATTTCCTGAAGAATACCAGAAAGGACGTGCCTCTCCATCATCAGCCTCTCTCACAATGGCAGACACTCTTGGCAGAAAGCCTCAGTGGGTGTAGCAAATGCTCTGTGCTAGTCCTAGCTTAGCAAATGGTCTTCATGAGAAAGACAGGAAGCAAGCCTTTTATGTTCTTTGTAAAAGAGGATTCTGTGATGCTGACACCACAGGTGCATGCTTAAGATCACTCCACACAGATTAAAATTGATAAAGAATCTTTTAGCACCTTATATTTAAAACCTAACACATTCATTGGACATAAAATCTTCTGGACTATGGTCAACTAGATCAGATGCATGTTGTCTTCCTTTGGAAGTTTACACAAGCATAGAGGGGACTGTAAACAGTGGAGTTAAATGACAAAGAAATTCATAAAGTACATAAAAATGTACCTGACATTAACCAGATGCAACATAAGTACAGTGTTCATTCACATCAGAAATGAACATTCACCATTATCAACTTATATAATTGATATAAGTATAGTCATCTTAGCATTGATGAGTAAATTCCTGCAGGGCAAGGGCAGGCATCTTGTGGTCCTTCAACAGCTAAAAGGCCATTGTGTGAACAAAATTCTAAACTCGAAGGACCTTTGATCTTATCCAGCATGACTCTTAGGTGCATAAACCCTCTGCACTCCATCAGTCTAGGAAGAAGCACTGGCTGAGTTTGGGCAATCGCAGGAGAAAGACACCGACTTGGCTTCTTTTCCCCATCCCAGCATTCACTGGGTATCCACTGTTTGACTTGCCTTCTGGCACAGAGCTTGGCGCCTCATCTGGAGCTAGTGAGGTGGAGCATGGCTTCAAAACCACCATGGAGCCCTACAACAAGCCATGAGTTCGGGGGTGCTTTTGAAGCTACCCCCACCATGCACCTCACCAGGTTTGGATAACATGATGTTCCATAAAGGAAAAATTAGGAAAATTTCATGGTGTACTCCCAGTACATGTGGGGGCAAGTAAAAGAAGTCACCGTGGCTTGTCTTTCTCATGATCTTCTGAATCCAGTCAATCTGTTCTCTCAGCAGATTCCTGGGTAGATGCAGCAGGTGAGAAGGGGGTATCAAAGGAAGAGAGAAGGAGTGGCGGTGGTACCTCATCTCCAGCATGCAGCTCCTGACGGATTGTTCTTAAAGCATCGTTGCCCAATCCATTCCAGGGGCAGCAAGCCATTGTCTCGGTTCAAGCCCAAACAACTAGACTGTATTACTAGTTCCAATACAGTTAGTTCCCACTAGGATTCTTCCTTTGAAGTTCCTCTGATTAAGTAAAGGTTATTGTCATTAACAAACCTATGTCGCTTTTTTGTATGAGCAGGGTTAATTTCCCATACACTTTCAATGCAGGCTTACAGGTAGAGTGGGATTCTGATCTTTGTTATTGACCAAGAATTCTATGTTATTTTAGTGATCACAAGAGTGCAATCTTGTAGATGTGGAATAAATCAAAGAAGTTAATACTGAAAGACAAAAGAGAAGCAGCAAAGGGGGAAATGGACCTAATTTAATCCAACAGGGAAGCCATTTCAAATATTTTATTTTGGAGTAATGAAAAGACTTTCTTTAAATAGTTCAATCTTTCAAAGCTGTTTTTCAAACAAACAAACAAAAGCAAATTTCCCCATGTTGATTCAGGCTATTTTGCATAAGCAGTTCAGTTGACACAGTCCTGCAAGGTTGAGCAGCTGATGTTAATTGTTTCTTAAATAATTTTGCAGATGCTGTGGACACTTGCAATTTATAGGAAGATCCCAACTACGTCTGAGAGGTAACCACAGTGTAACCTTAATCCATTTTACAGCAACAGTCATGAAAATGACATTGCAGAATGGTTCTGGCTGGTTGGTTATAAAGAGCATTTAATATATTATGTGAAAGGAGTTTGCAAATTGCAACATAGCACTTCAGATAAAGTGTTAACAGATTAATTTGGAATTTGAAGAGCATCATAGTGGCAGCAACACTGAGAGACTGTTCACAAGAGATGTAGCAATTTCCAGAAGGTAGTCATTTTAGTCCATTGAAGCAGAAACAAAGACTCTTGTGGCACTATTATTCTTGCATAAGTCAGCATGGACTAGAACCCAATCCATGAGATGCACAGAGTTTTCTATACAATACTGGTATTGGTGCAAGGGTGGAGGAAAGAGGGAGTTCCAAAAGAATAGCAAGCATTCACAGTGGTACTTCAGAATGATGTTGTTGATAGACAATCATTCTGGAACTAGGTAGATCATTAACACACATTGTGTAATTAAAAATCCATTATTCCAATTCAAGCCTCTGGTGACAGAATTAACCAGCTGAGGAATTCTAACTCCGCAGTGTCTCTAGCTCTAATTTCCCTTAGAAGTCTCCTTACTCAAGAATGGCCACTTTGAGATTGGTTATATTGTTTCTAAAAGAGCAGAGCTGAGCATTACAAAACAAAAATCCCAGCTAAAACAAGAACAGCAGCTACATGTGATTTGTAGAGTTTGCCTTACCTCTCAATTCTTCTAAAAAAAATGAGTCAGACTCTCTGTTGGAGGAAATACAAGTTGGAAGCAGGAGTGGGAAGGCACAATGCACCTGTGTGGACCTGTTTCTGGCCCTCCATGTTTTCAGAGGCAGCTGTGCCTCTTTTCACTGACCACTGAACCTTTGGTGATTGATTTCCTAGCTTTTGTGACTTTTCCCCCCATTCTAAAAAGTGGAAATATCTCTTCAAAGGCTTAGTTACTGGCAGTAAGAGCTTTCTTTCACTGCATGTTAGTACTAACAGTGGGAAAAGAACATGGTCTTAAATCCAGATTTGGTCCACCTAATGTAGTTATAGTAATCCTAGAAGTGTTGCTGGAACATATTGTTTATTACCTACATGGCTTCTGTGCACACTTTCTACAAAGTCCAGTGCAGATGAAACTGATCCTTTATTGGATCCCTCAGCAAGTTCAATTTGTAAGAAGTCTGGAAATCAATATAAAATATAGACCCTATTTGGGTTTGAAATTCTTGGAGATGCAAGGCAGGTATAGCCTTCCCATTGAGAAAACAAGCAAATCTGCTATAGGTCCTTGAAGGCTTAATTATCCAAGTTCTAACTTGGTGTCCTTTAGTCCTTGCAGGTGTTGCATCAAAGGCCTGCCAAGTGCCTGTCAAGGGAGACTTAAAGGCGACTGGCCTTTGCTGGTGAAACAGCCTAACAGGCCTTAATTTGTACCAGAAGCACATGCTTAAAGCCGATTCTATCATTATTGTCTACCCTGTAGTTGGAAGATAAAGAGGAATGGCTTCCTCATACCCACGTGCAGCAGTATTCGTATTTCATCTTACTTCATTTATTATGTTGCTATACCACTCAAAAGCTGAAGCTCCATTAAAGCAGTCCAGAATGGACCAGAATGTGGTAATTCTCATGAATGGTAACACTTTAATTTCATGGTGCTTTTGAATAGACAACTTGGTCAACTTGCACAAGAAAGCTAAAATGTTGGAAAATGCCATGAGAACCTGTGTGGCACAGTGGTGGGACTGGGACTGGGGAGATCCAGGTTCTAGTCCCTGGTTAGCCATGAGGCTTAGCGAGTGGCTTTGGTCCACCTGACATACTGCATGGCTTTGTTGTGAAAACAACATGGAGAGGAGGAAGATCCTGTGATACTCCTTGGGTTCCTTGCAAAAGGGAAAAAGTGGAGTATAATTGTAATGTAATAATAACAACAACAGTAGTAGCAATAATAATAGCACAAACATCATCATCAAGTTTTTGTTTAAAAATGTTGAAAATAGGGAAGGGGTGTTCAGCCTCTTCCACTTGAAGCCCAAATTCCATTTCAGAGAAGCTCTCAGGGACTAATTCCAGTACCGGATAAAGCCAAGGCAAAAGGAGTGAAGCTGTGTCAGATGGAAAGGCCTCTGGATGGGGCCGAGATGATTGGATTGGAACTTAGCACCACTGCTTTTTGGAGGCACCAGCCATCTCTGATGAGACAAAAGAGCAATTTTTATGACATCATAGAATGTGAAAATCCTGTCTGTGGAAATGTTCTCCCATTGACCACAGTGGCTGGAAACATTGCCAATAGCTACTGCAGTACTTAGTCATGTTTCTATTTTTGACTGGCATTAACACATGTTAGTGTACAGTTGATGTGAGAACTTCCATTTAAAAAGGGTATCAACTTGAGACCTCAATTTCAGGCTGCCCCATTCTAGATATATCACCTAGAATGATATTTAATATCTATTTCCAGTAAAAGTTGTTTTTATCAGAATAGAAAGTCACATCAAACCAGCTGTTATTCCAGATGTCAAGTCTAAGACCTTACCTCGTGAATAGTATTTTAAATGATCAGGAAAATGTCTGCATCAAAACAGGTATTATTTACTATCCAAGCAATCAGCCTGGGAAAAGTTTGCTTCGGCAGGAAGAGGGTTTGTCACCTGGAAAAATTAATTGGAAGAAAGTAAATGGCTGAAGTCACTAAACTAGTTCAGTTTTCAAACCACAATAAAAGCTGTAATACAGAGTAGCTCCCCACTTCCACCTTAACTGTAATCCATTGAACTGTTCTCATGCTGGTGAGGGTTGTTCTATTCAGTAATTGCCAAGGGTGATGCAACACCTGTGTTCTCAATTAGTCATGCCAGTGTGAAGTCTCCAAATTCAAAGGACTTTAAAGTGAGAAATGTAACTTAGAAAACAATGCTACCATAATTGTAGGATTTTTTTTTTCTGCAGTCATGCATAGGATTGCATCATTAAACATTTCTTACAGTCACAGAGATTTCTGAGCTAGCAACAGAGATATTCCAGAATAACATATTCTAATAGCAATGCCTACATTTTATTTATATCTTGCCTTTTTCTTAAAAAACAAAAACACAAGGTGGCTTACATCATTCTCCCCCCGGCTCTCAATCTTATCCCCACAACAACAACCCTGTGAGGTAGGTTGGGCTGAGAGTCTGTGACTGGCCCAAAGTCACCCAGCTGGCTCCATGGCTGAGTGGGGACTCAAACCCCAATTGCCCAAATGTCAGTTCTGCCCTCTTAACCTCTTCACCAAGATAGGACAAACATTAAAGTGAGGAACACTCTATACAGAGTCAGGTTGTGTGATATATTCCTAAAACTGGTTCGCTGAAGATTTGGACTCAGTATTCAAATAGCCATCCAGAGAAATGGCAGAAAAGTGATGTCATGGTTCACAGCTGGCTCCAAGGAACTTAATGGAAGCAAAGAGCATCAAGTTAAAGGACTTAAAAACACAGGTCCTGAACAAGTGGAACAGGACTCATTGGCAGACAAAGAGCACCAGTAAGCACTGCATTGGGCAGCCTTGCCAGATAGCTCATTTAGGCTGTATAGGAAAGGAATAGCAAAAGTGTGAGGTTTAAACAGAAGAAACAACACAAGATGTAGCTTCTTGACATAGCTCACACAGCACCCATATTTTTCTCCTGCAGAAGAAAAAAGTACCTTGTGATGAGGGAAATTTTCAGGGGAAAAATACTTGGTTGGATTCCAATTTATATTGAATCCAATGTCCTTACAAGGTATCTCTGCACCCTCCTTAGTACCTGGCTCAGATGATGTGGCAATCTGCCTCATTTTGCTTTTGTCTGTGGGTTGCCTTGTCATCCAAGCGAGAACTGCTTCAGGCAAGCCACCCTGTGGCTCCCATGGGCTGTTTTGGGTCACTGGCACCCATGGTGGCTTGTGCTGTTACCTTAACAGGGACAACACGGCCCACCATGGGGAAAACCCACAACCACCCTGTTGTTGGAGAGCTTTCCTCACAGGAAGAGGCAGGTGGGCCGATTACCTCCTTGCACTGCCCTGAGCAAGGGAGCAGTGGTGTGGAGCAGAGACTGAGAGAGGCTCCACCGTCCTCCGTTTCGCATTTCAGGGTATGAGCTCTGCTTGGGCAATGGGGACAAAAACGGGATATAAAAAGGCACACTTGTGTGTTGTGTAAACTAGGCTTGTATACCGAAGCCCAGTGGTGCATGTTGCAAGCCAAGCATGGAATTCTCTTCAACTTGTTTTGTTTTCACTGGCTGGTTCATGAAAAGAAAGGTCAGAGGGATCATTTGGCAAATATCTGTTGCAAACAGCACCCCTTCCCAGCAAGAGCCTTCTTTTTCTTTGTTTTGCCCTTTGCTCTTTGCGAGGAAGTAAATCTTCCCCTTTGTTTTGACTCCTTCTGGTCTTTGAAAGAGTTAAACTACTCCCCACTCACCTTTTTAAAAGGCATTTGAGCCACTTGATATTGCGCTGGGCTGTGAAAACCAAACAAGAAAAATTAGGAGCTACTGCTGAATGGGAGAGGGAGTAAGGGATATGTCCAGAACTGGATCTTCTGCAATCAGGACTTTTATCTTGGAAGAAGGGAAAGCCTGGATCCAAGCCAAGATAAAGATAGAGGGATCGGGACTGCTTTTTCCATGCAGCAGTTTTCCACTTCAAAGGGAAAAAATACTTATAAGTAAGGGAAGTACATGGAATGTGAGGTTCCACCCAGAGAATCCAGTCAAATATGACACAAGCCAATGCCATGGTGGATTTGCATTACAAGTTTATTTAAATTATATTCCAGTTTGAATGTTGGATAAAACAGATCATAGATTAAATTAAATCAAATGGACTGGATCCAACTGTGCAGATGTATATCCTTGGAAGCCAGTGTCAGTGAGGGTCAAATACCTAGGTTGGTCCCCATCAGTCATCATGCTGGTGTAAGCAAGCTTGGCTCCCTTTGGACTGGGGGTGTGCTGATCCAGGACAAGGTGCATGTTCAGTCCTTCCCCACACCAATTTTCCGCCCCATTCCACCCTGCAAGGTATAAAAATAAGAAAAAAAGAGTCTCCAGTGTAATCGATGGAGGCTTTTAGTTTCTTTTAAACTCTCCTTTTTGCCACCCACAGGAAAAAGGTGGTGTTTTTGAGGGGCAAAGAGGTGTGGGTAAAGGTTTAATGCATCCTCCTGTGTTGGCATGGTTCCAGTCCACAATGAGGCTACACATGCTTGCACTTGATTAGGACACCTATTACACATCGCTACATTATGCATGATCACCAGGATGCTTAGCGTGGACCTGAGTTGCCTGAGAGGTAGGAGAGATCATATCGTAGCAGGAGAAAGGTGACGGTATTACTCACCCCTCTGGCGACTAGAACATGGGCTTGCGGTCTCGCAAGCTGAACTAGAGCACAAACGCTCGTGTGTGGCACCTATTTGTGCACACAGTTCCAGCGAGGACCAGGTAGATAAATTGCATCTGCTCCCTAAAGCGTATCAGTGGATATTTTAAATTTTTTGCAGCATCTTACTCTTCCAGGCTTTGCTGCAAGATGCCCGCCACTGCGAAGAATAACAGAAAGCACCTGCAGTCCCTTCACTCAGAGATGATGCTTTGGGGCAGTCCAGAGACATTGCATTGCAGTGCCCGTAATTTCCAGCCAGCATGGGCACTGGACATACAATTAAGACATCCGCGTTTAGAGCGACTTAAGGCCGAGGAAATGAAGCCGTCTGCAGCATGTGGGAAAGCTCTGCTTGCGGGAGTTGCAGGAGCCCTAAGGACGGTAGAGCTGCTGTGTCTGCAGGGAACGACTGCGCACTGAGTCCACCAGTTGGCCGTCTAGCCCATGCTGTCAAGCCTAGCGGTCGCGCTCAAATGCAGGTTTCTGCTGTTTCAGACAGGCCTGCTGTCAGAAATGCTTTGACTGGAAATGACAGGGATTGGTTTGGGGGATTCATATATGCAAACATTTGCTGTACTGCTGAGCTATGATCCCCCAGGCATAGGAATCTCCAATTCAACTCTGCTAAAGTAATCATCTGGAAAGCCTTGCACAAAGTTTAGCTTTAGCTGAAGGCAATCCCATGTCACAAGATGCTATATATTAAATGAGATTTTAGCAGATATGTAATTATTTATTAAGCTGAGAATCCAGACAGGGTAAACAAATGTTTACAATATAATACAGTAAGCATTTCCAGGGCTTAATAGAAATGATTGTCACTCACTGTGCTTCACAAAAGATTTCTTTTTAATGAATAAATAATTTGATGAAATCAAAAAATATTTACAATATAAACAAATGGGGAAAAGCTTTGGATATATTAATCTGATCATCCTGTATTTTTTTCCATTTTCTTAATGGACTTTTGTCAAGTCCCTTTTTTCTGAAACAAAACAAGCTGGACAGAAAATACAACTCAGCAAAGTTAATGTGGTCTGTTCATGTAGCTATTAGTTTGGTTTAAGCTACAAGTGCTTTGTTTTATTAGGAGCTAATAGGATACAAATGTAACTAAAATACATTATCAAAATGCTAGATGGCATTCTCCACAGAACAAAATGTACACTAGGCTCTGACGACAACAACAAAAGATCACTGGCAACAAAAAGTACAACAGAAAAGTACAAATGTCTTCATTGGAATAGAATTGTGCTCTTTAATTTACCCGATGACTAGGCTGGTCTATCAAGTTGATGGGTTTACATGATAGTGGCATCCAACCACTGAGGTGCATTGGTGTTTTACGGTGGGATCGTAGGTGTCTCAAGCAACAGCCATACCGTGGAAAATGGGCAGTGCAAGCATTTTTGGAAAGACTCTCCAGGGCTCTTAAAAAGAGCCAATACAAAGCAATAAAAGCATTAACACTGAGAGGTCCTCATCTCATACACACAGATATCATGAAGCAACTTGCTTTGATTGTGGCGGTGAAAGCTTTTGTTTTCCTCCATTCTGATTTGTGCCATCAGCCAGAATTCAAGTATTCCAAAGCCACTTCATAGCAGAATTTATATTGATCCTGGAAAAATCAAGGCAAGAGAAGAGCATAAAGTCAATTATACCAAGAACTAAATCAAGGACATAGGTTTTAGGTTCTGTTAATCAAAATGACTTAAATTTTTTTCTCTTCTGTGCAACATATTTATTTGTATTAGACATGCTCACTGTGAATCAGATTTCAAATCTGATTTCCATTGGCACAAAGAAAAATAAGTAGAACACCTGGTAATTTAGATTCAGAAAACAAAGTAGTATGGGGAAAGGGAGCCACACAGGCTGCTTTGAGAACATCCAAAGAAGAGCAGTTAAAAATGTAAAAAATGATAAATATATCACACTGCCTAAGTACAGTATCCATATAGACCTTTCACAATCTATCAAACTGTGCCTGGTAATGGGATTTCTCCATGGCTTCTTAGCAGCATGCTGCAATGCAACCATTCTTATACTACTGATGAACAAAACAGGCCATAATACCCTGATGCTTTGAGTTGTCCTATATTGTTTTTTTAATAACAGGAGCTGGCATTTCAGCAATTCTACATTTAAGAAGTTCCATAAAGCACTCTACAAGGAGATAATTGCTCCTGACTCTTTGTTTCTGAACTCTTTTAATCTTTCGGCAAGATAGAAGAGCCATAATTAAACGCAATACCCTGAATGTCAAACTGAAATTCACAGTCTTGAAAAATATTAGGAGATTAAGCTATTTATAAAATATATAATTTGAAAATCTGGCATTTCATTTTACATGACTATTATTTCTTCCATAAAAAGGCTGTTTTCCATGTGGACTGTGCTGCCAGAAAGGAAAATTAGTAAGGATGTTCTCTTAAAAGTTTTAAAGTTTTCACAAAAAGTAACATACACTGAACAAAGTCTCCTTGGGAGGAAAACAGCGTAAAATACTTTCACAAGTCAAGTGATTCATTATCCTCTCTAGAAAACAACAGGCTCTCAGTATAAGTCTCAAAAATGCACTGTGCCTTATGATAATAGCAAAAATTTTCTACTTAGTGGTGCAGTTCTAAAGCTTATACCAGAAGGTCCACCATATTAGGCTTATTATTCCTCAAGGTCTTCACAGCATGGAAAACATCTACGGCCCTCTGATGTCGTAGCATCTCACAGACAATACTGATTGCACAAAATGTTCCACTGCGGCCACCTCCATTTCTGTAAGAAAAGCAACAGAATGACATGATTATTTCTTTGTGTGGGTTATTTCCTTTCATAGTACATGAGGACCTTAAAAAAGATGATTGATATATTGATGTATCAATGAACAACCTGGATTCTGATAAGGACAATTTTTGTGATGACGGTGATACTAAAGCTGAAATAGTATTTGCAGCCTTTCTGTTGAAAGGCTTAGCTTAAGCTGTCTTCTCATTGGAATAGCCTTCGAGTTCAGCTTACCGTCTACGTGTCCTTTGCATCTAAGCAAACAATCTCTGGTAAGGTAGTTGTTGGGATATATTAGAACTATAAAGGATTTTGTAATATTATTGTTTCTGAGTCAACCTCCAACTGTGGACCAACAATTGGATGGATATATACATACTAAGGACAGATGAATCTGTTCTTCCACTTTCTCATTTAAATTTCAAATTCTTTCCAACCCATTTATGGAGAAATTTGTGGACTTGCTCAGTTTTTCTCAAAATGAAGGGACCACCCAAATTCTAACCTATCTGCACTGACCCATTTCAGTTGATATACCCCCTTTACATCCAGAAATCACTGTCCTGTAATAGTTTTAGTGGCCAATTCAGATGAAATGCTCCTGACCAGTGTAAAGGGAACAGAAAAAGGGTTCAGGGTAACATGCTTTGTCACTCCAGTCCCATCTTGCACTGACACAAAGTATTTTTCTGCTGGTTGTAACCAGGCTGTTATAAAACATGTTTAATATGTATTTATGACATTTTTACAGTGTTCCTATTTAGCCAATGACTCAATGATCCACACTATGGGGAAGGCCTGATCTTAATGCTTTAGCCAGTTTTGAAGGATTCAGAGTATTGCATCTGCCTTACAACTATGAGAACACAAGTGACTTCCCACAAAAATTTGAGTCATAAGTGTTCAGATGCATGATTAAATATAGCATTTCATAATGCTTTAGCTCTGGCTATTTTTAATCTTCAAGAAAATCTCGCTCCTCTAGAAACTCTATTATTTCCACAGCTATTCTAATCAGCATCTTTAGGCTGCACTTCAGTGAAAATAATAAACCTTAATAATTACCAGAGTACAAACTAGTTAGCTTGCAGCTCTTTAAAGGCAGCATTCACAAATGGTTGATTTTCAAAGGAAGCTACAATATGGCACATCTGTCACATTCCGACAGCATGAAAAGAATGCTCCCTGCTGCCAAAATACTGGATGATATTGTGCCATTCTTAGAGCATTTTAATTAAAATAAAATCATTTTAAAGGATCTTGTTGGAGGGCATGTTTTTCCCTTTCTGTGCCGCCTCGAAGTGATGTGCATCTGCGAGTGCATGAGATGCGGTACAATCATTTAATATCATAAATAATTGGTAGAGATAAGATCAATTTGCATTTAAAAAGGACCTCCCAGATGTGCATCTCAAGGTATTAACAAGCTAAACCTCACAAAATACAGAGTTATAATTTCCATGGATAGGAAAACTAGAACACAATGAGATAAAACTACCTGTCCATTTTGGCTGGAAAACGTTAGTGATTTGGGAAGTAGCTGTGAACAAGTTGTTTTTTTTCCAAATTAAAAATGAACAAAGGGAAAAAAAAAACCCTTAATTGTTTTACAGTTCAATCACGAAGGAGATAGCCATTTAGTGGCAGGGGGGAGAGAGGAATGAAAACAAACAGCACACAGATCAAGGCACATGAGAAGAAAAGAATACAAAGGGCACAGGCAGGGCTAGTGCACCTGAAATGCCGCTGTTTTCAGACTGCAGTGAAACTTCAGCTTGCTTCCAACAATGCGTTAGGGTTAAATAGCTAATTTGGTATTTTGTGTCTATTTTTCCTTCTAAAGCAGTAGCTGCAGAGATCCTAGTTAGGGATGGGACCTCGTTGTAATCCAGGCAGAGTCACTCACTAAGCAGCTATTTGGTAAGAAGCTGCTATTGGGGTTAATGACAACTCCCATGCTAAAAGGCTGTTTCGGGTGGAGGATTTTCATTGGGAACATGGTATGTGTGCAAAGGCTTGTCCCTTCTCTGCACAGTGCTGCTCATTCCTAGCCCTGTGTTGCTGCTATTTTAAAGGGAAAAAAACTAAGGCCAATCTAGGCAGTAGACAGGAGGGTAGGCATAGAAAATTTAAAACAAAACAGTACAAGCAAAAAGCCATTAGTGAAACAAATAAAAGTCTTAAAGTCAAGCACGTACTGAGAACGTGGGGCCAGGAGGGCCTGTGCTGCAGATTTTAATAACGGGCTCATAAAATGCCAAGTGGTCTAAGCCATTTAGGATTTAAAACCAGACCATGGCTGGATCTAGACCTGGAAAGCAACTGGTAACTGGTGCATTATTACTGGTGCAACCACTGCATTTCACTGGTGTCATGTGATCATGATACTGTAACACCAGTTAGCAGAATGGCTGCTGTGTTTCGCACCAAGTGAAGCTGCTGGACATTCCCCAAGGTTCGCCTGGTGCAGTATGCCTTGCAGAAGCCTCTGCCATGAAGCCAGAAACAGGAGATCTTATGGCCCTAGACAGCATCTGGGGGACCACAGGATGCTTCAGCCCTGAGGCTGAAAACCAAGTCCTGACCTTGGGGATCTGTGCTCAAATCCTCCCCCACGCTCCCCGGTTCCTTGCAGCTGGCAGAAAAAGAACCTCAGCAGCTGCTTCTTCATAGGCCGGAAACTGACCTTCGAAAAGAGGTAAAGGGGGCATCCTAAGAAGAAGCCTAGGACCTCCAGGTTACAAGGCAGTCTGGTGTACTCTGGACACCTCCCTGTTCCATCTGAAGCACTGCAGCTGGCCAGTCAGATGTTTAGCCGATGTGTTGAGTGGGAAGAACAGGAAACCAGGAATCACTTTGACCACTTCTTGCTCTGCATGGTGCTTGTAAGCCTCCAAGGTGAGGAGCTGATGGACACCAAGGCTGCAAGCCGTGCTCCTAACAGACTCAGTCCCCTCAGTCCCCCCATGTGCAGCACCGGGATTACAACACTGACCTATTTTATGGGGTTGTAAGGATTATAACCAGATAATATACCCACAGCCCTTTGAACACTTGAAAACTCTAAAGAGTTGTTATCTTTTTAAAGAAGTCTAAGCTAATGGCTATCATCCTAGGACTTCATTTACTTACAAACAGTGAACGACTGTACGGCCTTCTCCTCCATTATATTCTTCCTGCCACTTGTCTACTTGACGTATGAGTTTCAGAAATGAGCGTTTGGACACGGGAGTGTCTCTGTACATTGGCCATCCCAGGAACTGAAATTGTTGCACCATCCGATAGCCATCCTGGGGCTGTGGGGACCCAACCAACAGGAGAAGAAGAAAAAAACCCAGCATTATTTATTCTACAATCAAATAACACCTACTTTACTCACCATCATCAGCATGTTCATAATACTGCAAGTTACTAAAGGAATGTACATGTGCAGTTATGACTGGATTTCAGGATTATGAAAGTAATGTTCTAAAGACTAAAAATACAAATATAGAGAAGTGAAACAATGAGGCAGCTGCCAAGACCCAATGATCAATAGTACAGCAAAATAAAATTTGCAATATAGTTCCAATTATGGTCTTTCTTTTTCAGATGCTTCTCATTTCCAAAATTTCAAAATGCAGTTTCACTAAGTGATGACTGATTGTTAACATGCTAAATAAAGACACACATTCAGAATAAAAATCACCTCATTAACATCTCTTTCTAAAGGTGTATTTTATATAATGAACTTTTAATAAAATCTTTCTAACAAAAGGAAAGAAAAAGTTTTCCAGTTCTTGACATTCACTGTGATGATTTACAATTCTAAATATTTTAAGACTGATAAAGGATTAAAATGGTACTTGGATTGAAAAATATCTAATAGAGCATCTTCTAAATGCTCTTACACGGTGTCTTGCACCCTTGAAACCTAGAAAGGTTCTAAAGCTCAGATTCCGACTTCTGCCTTTAACACCTCCAAATAAATAAATAAATAAATAAATAGCCAGATAAAAGGTTTTGTTAGTTTCCCCTTTTGAAAAATTTATTCTTTTATTTCAGTGTACTTCACTGAATATCACACAGAACACTGAAGCAAACCTTGAAAAATGACCCTAAGGGTAGACTTCTTCACTGTTTCCTTAAAAGGTGGAAAGTGGTAGTTATTGCTGCAAACAATATGCTTTTCTGAAAAATACATTCTGAATGCATACTTTGATACTCCATGCTAAAATTTACAAGTTACACTTTTACATCAGTTAGATAAAGAAGAAATTGCTTTTTGAACTTGGTTATCTTTAGAAGAATAGAAAAGAAACATGGTACAAGATTATTACTTTTTCACTTTAGGGGCTATACCCATTTACTCGAAAGTAAGATCTGTTTTAGAAATAATTATCACATGATCACAGAATTCCAATTTTGCCGAATAATTTTTCATCACCATGGTAAAGCATATAAGCCTTAGTTCTACTGGTGAAATTATATGGAAAGATAAGAATGACTTAATGGAAAGTAAAAGCACAAATTATAAACAAATCATGGCTCCAGGGGTAAAACGTGTCATGGTGGTGCCAAGTCGAAAAGGAAAGGGACCGCCAGCCATGCTGTCACTTTGGTAATTCGAACGCTGGGACCAGCACTGAGGGCTAGAGCACTAAAAATTATGGAAAGCTTAGTTTTGCATTCTCCAAATAACAACTGGTAGTTATGGACTAGATAGTTTACTGATTTGACTCAATTCTAAGAGGGCTCCTTCAGGCCTTTCTTACCACATTCTTTATTTCAAATGACTCTCTTATGAGCGTAATGATTGCATGGGACACAGTGGCTACACTCAGTACATTAAGGGTTAGGGTTTAGCATTAAGAGAGAAACTTTGGGTGCACCTGCAGCACTGCTACCCCAATGAAGCTAAAAGACTGAGGCCAGAAGTTTATACTTTGGTTTTAGATTTAACTGCAGTTTAGCATGTCATCTGAACCATGAATAGTGGTTACTCTCAACTATGGCTAATGAAAAGAAGTCAGCTTCGTAAAATACAGTTTGATGGGAGTTTCTTTCAACTATCCATAATTAAAATTAATCACAGTTTGTCTTGCTTCAGGCAACATTGCAACCTGTTATTAATCTGAAACAGAAGTGAAAGCTTTTACAATCTTCTTTGTGACCATGGCAATATGGATGTCAGAGAATTTGCAATGGAGTCAAATGAATTCAGATTTCTATTGATATTACCTATGGTTTTCACAGTGGAACAGCTTTTCCTGAATTACATGGATTCCATGGAGCGTTAAAAAAACTTATTGTAATTGTATGCAAATTTAGTAATAGAAAATTTAAAAAAAATATGAAAAAACCCAAATCTGCTTTTTTCCCATTGACTATAGGTGCACTGCAGGAAGGGATCTGGGGACTTTGGAAGGATTTATGCATTATTACAAGTCTGGATTTTCAGAGGTAGAAATTTGCAAAATGAACAAATCTGCACAAAATCTAGTCATTCCAATGGATGGAGGATGATATGACGCCTAAAAATGTAGAGTAAATGAGCTTAACAGTCTTTAATCTCAGCATGCAGGAGGATGGAGAAGGGAACATGGAAGCCAAAGCTCTCTGTGGCTCATTCCAGTAACTAGAGTTAGCATTATGACCTCAGCAGACCAAAGGAATGACTTCTGATGATTACACGGAAGCTCTGTACTGCACCCTTATTATGGAAAACAAAACACTTTGATTAGCCAACCCTGAATCTGTTTCCTTAACCAGAAAGTGTCTTCATTTATTTAAAATACTGCTATATCGCCCCCTGCTCAAATTAGTTCTGGAGGCAGTTACACTGTTAAAACGCCACAATAAAAATGCATAATCCTATAACTGATAGATAAATCAGAACCAAGGGCAAGATTTAAAAATGTTTAAAGTCTGAAAAAATAGGGAGGGGCATTCCGTCAACACTGCACTGAAAAGGCCCCTCCTGTGGTTGCAACCTGCTTCACCTCTGACAAAAAAGGGGCAGGAAGAAGGGCCGCAGCGGATGATCTAAGAGTGTGGCAGCACAGCACAGGAGAAGGTGCTTCCTTAGATGCCTGGCCTCAAGCTGTTTAAGGCCTCAGGAGCCAAGAGCGGTGCTTTGAACGGGGCTTGGAAGCAACCAGAGAGTCAGCAGAGCTCTTCCACCACTGGTGAGGCATGCTCTGAATATGCTCTACCTGCTAAAATTCTGGCACCTGTATTCCATGCCAACTGAAGCTTGAGGAACATGTTCACAGGCAGTCCCACATATAAAGCATTACACTAACCTGACAGTAAAGTGAATTTACCACTTGCTTTTATGAAAGTCCAATAAGACAACTGAACTTTTCAAATAGTTGAATATGTACCCCGTAAAGCAAGTAAATGTCTGAATAAGGTCCTTACTCTTGCCGCATTATAAATTCGGAATATCCGGCTGATAATATCTTCTTCTAAATCAGCAGAAACAAACTCCACCTGAATAGGACCATGTCGGTGAACTCCATTTTCAGGCCAATATTGTGGACACAACTGTAGGACAAAGAGATCAAGACATGCATAAGCCTATTATTCTCTCTCTCTCTCATTTCTGTGTGTTGTCATACATCTCTACACACTGGTTTCCATGTTTGCCCAGGTACTCCCCTGGGCCTTTAGAGTATGGAACTTCCCTCAAGCACTGTAGAGTCCCATACATGTGTCCTTTGTAAAAATGAACTCTTTTCTGGAATGTGTACTGGGCAATTGTGAGTACCCAAAAAGACAAACAGTTCATGTGTGGCACTCCCAGGTGCTGGTGGAACGCAGCTCCTATCAACCTTATCAGCACAGCCCATGGTGAGCTGCAGTCCAACATTTGAAAGCCACTTGTTCCTCATGCCCTGTCACCGAGCTTTGCATCACCATTTAACAGTCTTTTATCCAGAAACCAGTGTGTTAAACCTCAATGTATTCGCATTCATTAAAAATATTACACATTTTCAGAGAAGGAAAAACACAGGCATATTTCTCAATCTCTGAGTGTACAATCCTGCTCATGCTCCTATTTGAAAAAGAGCCATTGAAATCTGCAGTGCTTGTGAGTAAAAATGTAACCACATAATTGTAGCACAAACCTTTTACATAGATCTCTAGATGTTTTTTATTACAGATTTGCATATTTATAGGCCTTTTTCTACAAGGTGTTTTGTAAAATAAATCTAATTAAAACCACATTGATAATTGAATGATGACATCACAAACAGCATTAAACAAACAAACAAAATTCCCAAATGTCTGCTGGGAAAAGAAAACATTTTTACCTGCTTCCAAAAAATACCAGAGAAGCCCCCATATGTAAGTGGTGCATTTTATCATTCTGGGGGATACCACAGAAAAGACCCTTCTTACGGAGCAGGACCGCATTGATAGATCTTAAAACCCATGCAGGTCATGCTTTTTGAGATATATGGTGCCTAGATCATGTGGAACTTTAGGACAAAACAGCATCTTGAATTGGATCCGGTCTGGCTTAGCTTTCTGCACCCCCCTCCTTCTCACACTATTTCACCCAAAAGCTGCTTACTACTAAACGCTTAAAGCCTTTTTGAATTTGGAGTGCTAGGCTCAGTTATTCAACATCAGTTTAGCAATAGGCTATGACAGCATGCAAAGGCACTGTCAAACACATGTTGAGTATTATGTGAGGCAGACACACCACCAAAGGCACAATCAATCTCCCCAGGGTATAATAAGCAGTTGGACTGCTGGATACTAAACCGTGTATCTGCTTTCAAATTTCCAGAGGCAACATTTTGTTCTCAGTTCTGCACTACTGGATAATACCAGCGCTGCTTGGACCTTTTGCTAATTTTTACATCTGTGGATGTCTTTTTTTTCTCCCTCAAAAACTTGTTGCAGAACCTTCAAGTATAGGAACTAATAGCCAGATCCCCTCTGGCTGTTGCCACTCTATTCTGGACAATTTAATTGTCGGCTCATATCGTGCTGACTGAACAGCCTTGCAGGACTACTTAATCTTTCTCCTCCCAATATTCCTGGCATTAATCTGTGAGTGGCAACATGATCGGGTGTAATGGACACGGAGCGAAACAATGAAGGGTGGCAGAGGTATCTACATATCCTGAAATTGTTCCTGAAATTTGGAAACAATATTCCAAGACAAATGCATGGTAACACAAAGTGCACAGAATGGACCATTTCCTGCTAGTATGAGAACCATCTTGAGCTTTTCCAAATATAAAGCTAAACGACAGTGCACGAGCTGTCACAAAATAGAATGATAGGAAGGAACCAGATTTGGGGAAGAAAGTATGCTTATTGAGCTCAATGCAAATCTAAGGGTCAAATTGGATGTCACTTTAAATCAGAGATGCACAACCAAACTCATGTTTTGCAACCCTGTGATCCCCTCCCCTTTTCTGGACACTGCCTGGAAACGCAGTTGGGTGCCCAGACTGAAATGGAGTACTGTGCTTGTAATCCAGCTGTCCTTCTGATCTGTTCTGTGTACAGACTGCGCATATAGGGAGATAAAATACATCCTTCCCTGACACCTTTGTCTATGGGGAAGCATCATGTTTTTCCTATGCTGTCCTAACTGTAGCTTCTTGTCTGTGATTCAGGGCACACATCAGGACAATCAAGTGCTGAGTTATGCTCCTTTCTTTCAGGACCATCACTCAACGGCTCTGCTGTGATCTATAAAGCACAGACTGATTTTTTTAAATTTAATTCTTTGGCGTGCTCCAGTAGCTAACCTATATTTGCAATAGGATCTCTTTAGACGTCTGGCATTTCTTGCTCCATATAGGGTAGTATCCTTGTTGCAACATCTTCAGCATCACTCTGCTTGCGTGGAAGATTAATGCTGAGGTTCGATGTTTGCTGCACTCTTTTGCCTCTTCTTTCTTGGGGATTGGAATATACATCGAACGTTTCTGGTCTGAGGGCCACTGTTTTGTTTTCCATATTTGTTGGCATGCTTTTGTTAGGGTTCCGACTGATTCATTTTCTGTACCTTGGAATGGTTCTATTGGTATCCCATCTACTCCAGGTGCTTTATTCTTGCGACTACTTCCAGAGCAGCTTTCACTTCACTTTCTGTTATTGAATGAGTTATGTGAGGGCGATTGAGGGAAAAGGGACAATTATTTCTCCAGGGAAGGAAAGTCTATGAATTCCTTATCCTGAGTATAGAAAAAATGCATCATGCGGAGAATAATGCATCATACGGATGCATACTTTTAAAATTAAAAGTGTAAATGGAACTTATGATTTCTATTGAAATCTATTATTTCCTTCCCTACTCTATTCTTTGAATTCTGAGTGGCATCCCTTAATTAACATGTTGTAATGGACACTGGCAAAAACACCAAAACAGATGTAATACCTGAGAGAGAGCAGGCCCCAATAGTTTAAAAAGGTGGTTAAGAAGACCAGTGGAAAGCTAAAACAGCTTATGCTCTTGTATATTCAAAGCATGGCTGAAAAATTCAAATTTGCTTTTTAGTGGCAGCTAAAAGTCTGGCTCCCTTGAGCCTTTCTCTTTCACTCTGAAAATAACCACCAATACACAAACAAGGTTTTTGCCTTTCATGTATTTCCCAGGAGGCAGATGAGTGTGGCTGGGATACAAAATATGCAAGACAGCATTTGCAATTTGTAGTTACTGACTTGCAGACGGGGGTATTACTTATGAATTTTAACACAAGTACAACATACTTCTAGTATGATGAAAACGTATTTTCTTACATTTTTTACTTGTAAAAACTATTTATGATAAATACACCCAAAATATATAGCAGGTACATAAGATCAGGTAACGAATATCTAGTCACTTACCAAAAACATTTAATTAAGAACTGTTAATTTTTAGGGGCTATGGCCAAGAATTACTAACAGCCTGCACCTCTTTTACATCGAGATGCTGATGAACCATCAAGGAAAGGTGCAGCACAACCTCCATTTGTCTGTAAAATGCTTTCATTTGGCTCTTGGGCTGCTCTACGGAATTGACTGACTGTTCCTAGGACAGGCCTTCACTCCCTGTCATCACCACTTTGGTTAGAAGGAAGCAGGAAGAGCAACGGAGAAATAATTATGCTTGGCTGAGCAGAACGCACGATGTGTCAGGACTTCATGCTAATCCCATTCTCGTCCTAGTGTGGATGACCACAGTGAAAGACCACCCGTGTTCCTGACAGGCTGCCATCTGGTTCTCTGCAGCTGTAGTTCTGTGCCGCAATACTGTGTGCATCCTCAAACGGATGAACTGAATCCCCAGGAACTAGTTCCCATGGAGATGCACAACGGACTCTTTTCTCCATTAGAATATGGTCTACCACAGAGTGATATCCGTTTTCTCAGGAAGATAATATCAACGGGAAAAACCAGTGCTTCAGGCCCTGGAAAATACAACTTGAGCTCATATGTGGCGAACTCAGATCAATGAAGCCTAGATTCAAATTCGTGTTCGACACTCTTTTGTCAGTTGTTATTTTTTAATCTTAAGTATTTTACAATGTAATTCTTCCGTAGAACATTCTGGGTTCTTCGGTGGAGGGAAGGATATACATGAGGAAGATAAAATATTTGATTTCAGATTCAATTCCGCCCCCCTGTACTGAAAATGGAATAGTGACATACAAGGAACTAGACAAAAACTATTCAGTTAGTACTCCAAGAAAAGGCATCTTGGCTACCAGAAGCTTTAACACCTGCTGAAATTATGGAGATTGGTGGAAATGGGCTCTAGCACAACCTTTTCACAGCAAAGATTTTTGTAAATCACAGAATATATTTGAAAGATGTTAGTTATATTGACTTCTGCTCAGTTAACATAGTGGCATTAAACAAATACTTGACAAACTTCCATTCCCTTCTAAGTTAGTTAGCTTTTCTTAGACTTGCAATTATCCATTTATACTTCAAATGGACAATATGTTCTTAAAGCTTTTTTCTGACATGATTTCGACTGGGATTAAACTTGAATTATAGGCAAGATATTTGCAACACTTCTGCTTATCTATTCTTCCTTCTTTCCATTCCTAAGCTATTTATCTAACTTGGAGTCTTTAAAGCTCAAATTGCTTAACGAGAAATTGGATGCATATGTGTGTTACTGTAAAACTATAAAGTACAGTTTCATTAAACTTACTTGTGCTGGATCTACATCATTCAGCATGACTATGGATGTGCAGTGGTAGTCTAGAACCAGTCTCCAGAAATCTTTGACAGTGTTGGGTAAAGGATGCTGGGTCACTATAAAAGCTGATGGCTGTTTATAACTCTGCAAAACACAGGGAACACGGATTCAGTTGGGCAGCACTGTCAGATTAATGCTGTAACGAGAACGTATCAGTTGTAGCAAAGGGTACACTAGCCTTGGGGCACTCATAAATGACAGTGGTATCAAATGGCTTTGGAACTGCATAGAAGAGAGCAAACATGGACAAATGATGCTCAGGCATGTTTATTAGCCCTGTGGTGTCCTGAGGCCAATTTTTAAAGGGCCACTAACAAATCAAATTGAAGCCTGAATGGCTTTCTTGATTTCATGGAGGCAGTGGCAGCTGTTGAATGGAAGCAGGGGATTGACAGGAGCAGTCCCATGTCCTGCTGGGTACAAGCAAGATCGCTTCTGAGTATTCCCTGTATCAGTGCTGCCTGATGACACGCTGGTGTAGGGAATCTACGCAGACATAATTGCACCATTAGGACCGCTCACTGATGAAGCCAACAGACTGGCAGAGTGTCACCAGTACAAGTATAAAATCCAGTACAAAACCTTTGATTTACCCGGTATTTTAATAGTTGATTGTTTTTAATCACAAAATAGCATATTTTTATATATTGGATTTATATTTTTAAGGTTATGTTGTTACGTTTCTGGTTTTGAAACCATCTTGAGATCTGTTTTGGATAAAGATGGGATAAATATATTTTAAATAATAATAAATAAATGAGTGGATGGAGCAGAGCTGTAGTGAGGGAGGGGGGTAACACAGTCAAAAACCTCCCATCTGCTCATATAGAATAACAGTTTCAACCCAGAGATAGGGCAGTCCTGTGAGCCAGCTAAAATGGCCAGTACGATGCAAGGACTAATGGCAGCGAGAGAGAGTTCCAAGCACACGCTCAACCATCACCTGCAAAGTCGGAAGTGCAGCATAACCAGCAGCAACGGGGCAAAGGCAGCAGTGCCGGCAGCCAGTTTCCCTGGCAGCTCTGCTGCCACCAAGCAAGAACTACAAGCTCGCTGGCTGATAATGCCCATGCCTCCGTTGCATGCGCAAAGGCACCGATCAGTGGGGACACCACCCTGCCTACGCACAAGCCTTCCACGTCTCTTCATTAGCGTCAGGGTACCAAGGGAAAAACATGATAAAAATGCAAGCTACATGTATTGCTTTTTCAAGGATTGCTTTTACGGAAGGTTATTTAAAATGTCTCCATTTGTTTCCAAAGCCTGCTTTCTTGGCATGTCTATACGTATGTGTGACAGCCTTAATTACTGTTGCTCCAAAATGTCAGAGATACTCTATAAATCTCAAGAGAGTATAAAACATATTTAAGTATCCTTCTACTGAATCCCTATTATTGCTTTTAAAACTTTCATGGCTGTGTTTAATGGGGGTGGTGGAGGGGGTGCCACAGGGAGATCTTTAGGAAATGTTCCTTCAATAAAAAAAGAAAAGAAAAGAATGACTGAGGTAATAGCTTGTGTACTATCTATGCTGACAGGCAATTATTATTTTTTTCCAATGTTAATTGCTATGAAAATTGAAGAAGGGGAAATGAAAATATGGCTCTGAAACTAAATACGAGGACAAGCTGCCTTAGTGACATAATAGGTAAGTCTTTTCCTTTAAAACATTATAGCGAATACGCAAGAGCGTCCTTCTTCAACCTGGTGCCCTCCAGATGTTTTGGACTGCCACTCAATATTAGAGTTGCAGTCTCAATATTAAGGGCTGCTCAATATTAGAGAAGAGACAAGCAGGTTGGGAACAGGCGCTTCCTAGTGTACTAACTCTCTCAAAATATACTGAGGCCTCAACAGTACATTATAACATATATAGGCTCAAACATATGTTGAAAGGTTGCTTTCTTGTTGTTTTACAGAATGCAAATTAGCGTGCACTCCTACGCATATTAAGCAGAAAAAGGCCCACAACTCCAACTTCTTTCTGTCTAAACATGCAAAGAATTACAGTATTAGAAAGAACTGAGCCCCTGATGCTAACTCTGCCTTCTGGTACTTTCTGGTCTGCCAAACAATCAATTCTCTTCTAAGCATTAACACCAGGACAGGAACGTACATCCATCAGTGCAGCATTAATGTAGTTACTGCTTTCCCCATCGATTGTGATGAGGAAGGGCAGGCATCTGTCTGGAGGAAGCACATCCATGCACCGGTTCTTCTCGTGATTCCTCGGTAAAAGGGCTATACTGCAATCTTCTACGCGCAGAGTTGGCGTCACCATGTTCAACGTCTATCCAAACAAACACACACACACATGTGGAAAGATAAAGAAGGAAGAGTTGCTCAGCAATTGAGTATTCTTTCAGAAGAAGTTGAGGCACTCATTGTCAAAGTTGGTCTATAACGGTAAGATTTGGATTGCACATTTAAAAAAACCCCACTCCATACGATATAATGTAAAGAGGCACTGTGCAATACTTGGCTTTTAAATGTGTTCTTGTTAATGACTTACCCTAAATTCTTCTTTGATCTGGCTTGAATTGGTCTGAGGATCCAGCTTGTTCATTTCATAGTAGACAGACCTAACTTGAGAAGCTGGAATAGAGGTATCTCCACATAGACAGGCTTCCAGTATTGCATCATGTATGAATACATACTGCTCCTGGGAAAAGCAAGGAATCAATTTCTAGTGCCACGTAAAAGGCAACCTCTAACTAACATGTCCATTTTTTAAACAGTGACATGACATCCAAATGCTACCTTCAACTTTGCACATGCTTTTGGAAAACTAACTACAGTATTTGTTATCAAGGCACAACACTCTAGTATCTGTATTTATTGTAAATTCACATCTGCTGTAACTTCAGTGGCTTTCTCTCTTGTTCTGACACACAGTGTCATCAATATACTCATAATTGGTTTTTATCTGTTCTAGGAAAGGCAGTGAATCTCTTGAGTTAATGGCTCATTTCTCAACTTGAGTGCTAAACCTATGACTCGGCCATACTGCTTTAGACTATATATAAGGGTTATACTACTTCATTGTCAAAGGCGCAGGTGGAGACTCACAAGTTTCTGGATATAAAAACCCTTTCCTGCCATAGAAAACAAGTATGTCAGCAAAGAGGCCAGGACAGAGCCCTTTTCAAGTGTGTGTGTGTGTGTGGAGGAAATTTTCTGCATAGGGGACGATTCAAGCACCTGAAGGCCCACCTGTGTAGCAGAGCTCCAAAACCTTCTAAGTGAGAACTAGACACATGCCTGGGTGTTGTTATAGTACGCAGGAGGGCTAAGGAAATGAAGCTGAATCCAGGTAAGTCAGAGGTGTTTGCGATGGCTGCATCCCACAGAGTGATTACTTATTCCACATGGAATCGCTGTTTTTCAAGAATGCCAGGTAAACAGCCTGGCTCTTCCACCTTGACATTTAATTTAAGCTTATTCTCCTTTTTGCTCTGTTCACTTGCTAATGTGCCTCCTGCCCAAAACTATCCCCTTGCTCCATCCCCTTGTGCTGTGGCCTAGATAATGGCATCAGGTCTTACACAGTGGAGCCCTCTCTCCCATAAGCCCATTTTTCACTCCTTGCAGGACCCTCTTTTTAAAAGATAGTTGTACAGCAAAACCTTTCCTGAACCACTCCAAACCTAGCTTGCCTGCATTTCCTATTACAAGGCTGCCGACCCGTTTTCAACCCAAGCTCTGAATCCAATTTGGAGACACTCTTGGAGGTTTCATTCCAGTGGTGGATAAAGCAAAGGGGTTCGGACAAAAATTCCAGCATGTTTCCTCTTAAAACCCTTCCTGCTAATAATAAAGCCTTAGGAGAGACATTCTGAGCTGTCAGGATGGTAAAAAAGTAGGAAAGCCACCACCTAGTCATGGCTGAGAAATAGGGTGTGGCCATCAGGAAGAACTGAAGGGCTGGCTTGGGACCCCATGTGGGCTACATTTGGCCCGTGGGGCAGCGGTGCTCCACACCTGTCCTACTGCTAACACCTGACTCAGTTACCTTAACCTCACCACCCATGTCTCAGTTTCCAACAACCTTCTCCATTTCTGCAGGTTCCATTAAAAGCCCTCTGGGTGGAACAGTCTCTATGTACTGAACTCAGCTAATGTATCAAGGAGGAGTAATCATGTCTTGGGGGAGTAGAAGGGTACCTGAAACCTATATTAATTTAATTCCAACTTCTGGTAGAATAAAATGACATTTTATTCAACATAATGCAAGGAACATAAATGGCAGGGCAATGACACAACTGGTATACCTCTGTTTGCACCATGTTCACTCTTCGAGACCGAAGTTCTCTGACACAGTTGTATATATCTACAACTCCTTCCCTTTCTGCCATGTCTAGCATAATGTCAATGACAATGAAGCACCCAGTTCTGCCAGCACCAGCACTGTAAATGCAAAAGCACAGGTTGAAAGTTCAGAAAATGCCAGTAACTGAAACTTAAACAAAAGTTCTGCTGGACTCGCATGCCTATAAAAGATTAAGAAGTTCTACCTACTGGAAAAGTTCTGTTCTTAGTTTTGTACAATAGCTTTGGGTTCAGATAGTATCTTACTAGGTAAAAAGTTCTATTGTAGGACAAAATAAATCCAGTATGAACTGATTAGGGTTGTTGGAAGCATAGCTTTTGCATTAAGTAATGAGACCCTTTAGCTCTCATGGTTACACAGAAGATGCCTCCCAGCTTTTGGGAAATGCAAGCTAAAATTCATTATATTGCAAAGCACTCTAGGGCTGCAGAACAAGCTTCTGAAGCTGGTGTTTGCACCATTAGTGCCAATACAGGATTCAGAAGCGGAAGTTTGCCGAGGATAAATTCTTTTTCCTGCCTACTACGATCATGTTAATTGTCAGTTCTTTCCCCAGCTGATACTATTTGCATCTTTTAAAACTAAAGCTGAATGTTAAATGCAAACACTTCATTTAACATGATTTCTACTTTTGACCCTAGTGACATATAATGTGTTACATTGGGTAGTATCAAACTGTGTCATTTTGCCAGCACAAATGACATTGCACTAACAGAAACTAGGCTCCGAAATATGCACAAGAGGGAATCCAACTAAATTGCACAAAGGTAATGCACAAGCACTTGCACAATGAAAAAAACCCCAGCAGAGCTCCTTTAGTGTTACTTGAGTCTACACAATGATGCCCATGGATGTTGCCCATTGAAGGGTTGGCTTCTATTAGGTGACACTCCACATGAATTGCCACAACATACATAATATATACGCCAACCCTAACCATATCTAGCCCCACTGTGCTGAGTTCAGAGAGATAAATAAATTAGGCCAGTGGCCTTCTGAGCTAGGCAAGCCAGAATTTTTTTTCATTTGACCAACCTGCAGTGCACAACCAGCGGGCCTGCGTTAGGCGGGCTTTTGGATTTGACCTGCCGGACAAATCCTAGAAGTCCTGTTGCGTGGTAAGGTACGCCGTGATCTGGCCAGCCTGTGAAGTGGAATTGTCTGATTTCTCGGATTTCATGGGCACCTCTCTGTCCATCCACCATTGCATAAAAAAGAAGAGGGGCGGGGGGAAGAGCAGTCAGCATTTTCAAACCAGACAGAAGCAGACGTATCACTACTGTAAACATCTCCACCCCTTCAGTTTCATTTGCTGTTGAAAAGGAGGTTTAAAGGTTGTGGTTTAAATGGGGAAAACAACCACACCAGTAGGGGCGGTGGAGTTCTACCCATGAAGGAAATGAGTTAACTTCAAGATGTGGTAACTATAGCTAAGACACGAGTCTAGAAATGTACTGGGGAGCTATATCTTTTCACACCCACCTTTTCTACTGCAAATGTTCGAATCACATATTCTGCCAGGAGCTCCGTTTCTATTAGAGTAACTTTAATGTCTTTATATATCTCTGTGTCATCTGGCCAGTATTTACAGCACTTGACCTTTAAGAAATACAAAAAAAATTAAGGTTCATATCTTTCAATTTGAAGCATTCCTTAAAACGTTTGCAGTGATGTGTGATATACAATCTAACTGCACATAAAACAGTTATGCTCCCTATACCACAAGGAAATGGACCATTAGTTTTAAAGAACATGCACTTACTTTTCAAAGAACAGTTTTGTGAGTTAAAGGTGGGAATACTCTTCATCTCAAAAAGGGAAAAATGTATGAATCACGTTAGTATTTATGCCATGCACCACTCCATTAAAATAACCATTCATTTCCTGAGGTTTTTTTTTTTTAAATCAGGGAGAATCCAGAGGGAAAAACAACAAAGGAAAAAAAATAAACGTTCACATCCGCCTGCAGCTTATTATCTGTTGCCAGAGAATCTCACTTTTATGAAAAAGAACACTGTAACATGATTTTTGTCTAATGAAAGGGAGAATATATGCTTCTGAGACAGAATTAACTGTTCTGAAAGCCTGCCCCCCCCTCAAAAGCATGTGTGTGGGAAAACCTTACATAGGTAAAATATAATACAGAATGTTTAAAACAAAACAAAACAAAACAAAACAAAACAGAGTTATTAAATTTGAATGACAAGATTCTGTTTCTTGAACGAAACCAGTGAAAGTGGTTAATTTATTAGAAAAGGTAGCAAATTTGTTTACAGAGTCTCAAAGAAATCACACACATATGCACATACATTTTGCAGATGTATACTTTTTTTTCCTTTTTAAAACTGCATTATATAATTTGGGGCTGAAAACTGCATAGGATTTAACAATTTTTTAATTGGCAGGGTTCATTCATGGAAACCATACTTAGCCAAACCAACTACTGTATTTCCATCCTCCAGCCAATACCAGTGTACCAGGGTGTGTATAGGAAGAGGTGGCATTGCAGGGAATGGGTATCAATAACGTCTCAATACAGCCTTCAGCCCTTCCTTTGTATGTCATACACAGGGTGGGACTGCAAAACCTGCTTGAGTGCCTCTCCCAACCCTGATCTACCTGGACACTATGCTGAGCCTCTGGGCCCTTCCTCCAGGCGCCAACCCCTCAAGGTGCATGAAACCTGGCAACTAGGGAGAGGGCCTTTTCTGTGGTGGCCCCCATCTTTGGGACAACCTCTTTGCTGTGGCCTGCCTGGCACCAAATCTGCCATCTTTTTGACACCAGGTTAAGACAGCCTGCTTTCCAGAGGCCTTTAAGGACCTCCCTGCTCATTCAGGGGCCTGAAGCGATTAACTAGGTGCGTTCCATGCTCTTCTTGGTTTGGTAATATTTAATTCTTGTTAATGTTTTTATCTATTGTATTTTATTGTTTGAATACTTTGCTGTAAACTACCCAGAAAGCTTTGGCTCTGGGAAGTACAGGAATGATGATGATGATGATGATGATGATGATGATGATGATATAAATTAATGATGTTGAGGAGATGAAGCATTGCATGGTGTATGGAAGCTTTGCATAGAGAAACCCACCACTTCTAGGCCTTGCTGGAAGTGTCCCTTTTGCTGTCTTTGCACACTCACATTGTGAGAGGTGGTTGTGAGGAAACAGCACAACTGAGCCAAGTTGAATCTCAGGCACAGCACCGTGTCAGCAAGATTGAGCTGGTGGGCAACTGGTGACCCTCCAGATGTTCTGGTCTACAACTCCCATCAGCTCTAACCAGCATGGACAAGGATGCTGGATGCTGGGAGCTATAGACCAAAATATATTGCCCAACCTTGCTGTAATGCATTGCACTGTACTGGTTTCATGGATATCTGCTGGTATCTGTGGCCAGTCCTCTGTCCAAAGGCACCTGAGGCAACATACACTTTGTGTTTATATTCCAACGTGTCCACAATCAGTTCCAGCTGGGCAGACAAATACATCTGAGTTCCAGATGCAAAGGACTTGGAGAGACTAATAAGCACAATATGCAGTTGATTTTTGTCTAGGTCTGGCATTTTCCCGCCTGCTCTGTAATAATTCCTAAAACTCCCTCTGCAAGAATTGCAGTTCTGCTCTGCAGTTAGGAAAACAGAAACCATAAGAAACACATTTGGAAGCTCACTGCTTATCCATTGCTCTGTTTAGCTTGATAATCCAACCATTAGCATTGTTCAAATCCCTGATTTAAAGATTCACAGGGGTTGTTCTCATTGTCAGGCAGTTATTTGTAACATCAACTTCCCTTCCCTGCACAATGTGCTTTCCTGTGCATTGTTCAAAAGAAACAAAACTTCCCATTATCCCCAGGCTGGTGCAAACAACCAAAGTCCGCCTCCCATTTCCTCTTGCCTGTTATTTTGTCTCTTCTGTAGTTCGGTCCGTGCTTGTTGTGTCCAAGGCATGCACGAAAAAGGGAACAGCTGCAACACGGGGTCAAAATCAGGTTTCTAACTTTAGCACAATGCTGTTGGAGAGGGGCACTTGCCATGTTCCACAGAGCTCACTTTAGCTGGCTAAACAATTTAACTAATTGTTTGGCTCAGAAACATTCAACACAGCAGTAGTCTAGACAGTCTGGCTTACTAATATGTTCCTTTTAAAAAGAAGCCTTTTTTTAAGCCAATAGGCAGTCTAAAGAGAATATGTTGCAGCCTTCCTCAATCTGCTGTCCTTAATCTGCTGTTGGACAGGATGGTTGTAGCTGCTGAAGAGATGTATTCTAATACATCTGGGGGCACCAGGTTGAAGAAGGCTGCACCCCTTGGGTATATATATCACATGTTTTGCCACAATATCCAGAAGATAAGCAGGAGAAAGTCAAGAGGTAACAGTTCCTCCTTTCTAAATGGCAATGCCAGCTGATTTTCAGAAGCATCAGCTTCCTTACAACTTACTTTCTATTTTGCAACTTACTTTTTGGAAGTGGCTATGGTGATTATCTTTGCTAGGAAGGGCCTGGGCTTGCACCTTCAAGGGCTTGTGCGCAAAGACACATTCAAAGCTAGGCACCAAATTTGCACTTCCTCAGTCTAATACGCAGACTGGAATGCAGGTAGTGTTTGCTTTACAAACTTCTCTGTATTCTTCAGTGGAATTCTTGGCTCAAAAATAAAAATAGTAGTAACATTTAATACAAAATTTGTGCTTTAGGGAAACTGCATATCCTGTTTTGTTTTTTTTTTAACTAAACAAAAAATCACACAGACAGGACAGGTGAGATTTCTGACTGAACAAATGTGAAAGCAACACAGACCAGACCTGACTGAATGGCTAAGCCTCAGTAGGTCCTGTGGGAGGGAAACCTTGTCTGTAAGAGTTAGCCCACCCAAATTCAAGTATAAAAGAAGTTGTTGCCATCACAGGAATAGTATCCTGGAGAAGTGAGTGGGAACTAGGAATCTGGGGGTGGGAATCCGCTGGATTCCCTGTCCTTGGATCCTTACCTTCTGACCAGCCAGGTGTCTGTGAACATTCATGGACTTCCCTCTTGGCTTGGTTCATTTTGCAGGACTGGGCTGAGCATGAGAGGAAGAACGTGCTACAGGGATGAGAGCATGAAAGGAAGATGCTAGAGGGACAGATTCTAAAAGGGTTCATCCAAACTGGGAGGAAATGAAGGGATGTGCTCACAGATAACACTGAGGCAACCGCAAACCTGTTTCCTGACTCGGTGACCTGTTGGAGAAAGGATGTACACTCATTGGTACTCCCAACGGTTCAGTTTCACAGTGGGACATAGGGAACTCCCTTCTATTGAATTAGATCATTGCCCCACCTAGTTCAATACAGGCAACTTGTGTGCCCCTAGAAATCTGGGGCTTACTATGGCTATAATGGCTAATGCTGATACGAGTTGTAGGTGAAAACATCTAGAGGGCCATACACTGCCTACAACTGGACTATGGTAACCACCAGTAGCCCTTAATGGTTTCAGATAGGCGTCTTTGCTGGTTCTACCTGAGGTTGATGGTGATTAAACCTGCATGCACAACATGTATTCTACTACCAAGCTACAGTCCTTTCCATGCCTCATCATTTTCTCTTTTCCCAATGTAGTAAAGGAAGGGAAAACACTTGCTTTGCCTACAAAAAGTCCCTACAGTGGGGATGCTTGGAATAGGCCTAAGGAAAGCCAAGCGTCCAGGATGGGCCAGAAGCACAGCCCCACTAGGCTTTTGACCAACTGGGTCATCTTCTCAAATAACCCAGGAGGCCATAGGCAAACCCATATATTGGAGTTTATTAATTTCCCACTTAAAGCTCTCTTCACTAGGAGTCCAGTGCCAGGAGAAAGAAGAGGAGCTAAATGATTATTAAATATTAGCCAAACATAAAAAATTACAGAAAAGCTAACAATTGAAAACAACCCCCCCCCCAGGTGTATGTTTCTTAACCTACAGAAGTGTTAGTGATGGGACCAACTCAAGCGCCATTGTGGGTGCTACTAACTGGGAGCCAGGATCAGATTCCAAACCAGAAGAGGAAGACATGGGTTCCAATACTACCATGGGAAGCTAAGGCTGGAGAACCTGGCCTTATCTGGCTACTCCTCTGCTTACAGAACTCCTTTTCTGCCACAGCTGCCAGATACAACTTTTAGGAAAGCATTTGATTTACCACCCAGAAGCATGAAAACTAAGTAGTGGGGAAGAGGAAAACAGTTAAGGGATTCTTCCCAAAGGAGATGTCAAATGAAGAGGAAGGAACGGTAACACCCCCTTTGATGTTGTGCTCGCTTAAAGGAAAGAAATCCCTGTTGGGATAGATCATTAGAAGATGGACTCTTACAGCCCATCCTTTTGAACGTTATCCAATGCTAGCACTCTACCACACTTGCACAAATGTAATTTCAGTTGGCTTCTCTATTTGCCTATCGTTCAAAACCTAGTTTCTGCTAGTACAATATAATTTGTGCTAATGAAGTAAAGCAGCTGGACACTGCCCCAGTGTTTAAATTGATGTCACAGCCTGAGTGCATCTGCTGAGTTTGATGTCTTTGGTGCTTAGAACATTTTCTTGCCAGAATTCACTGCAAATCTGTGACCTCTTGCTTGCTGTGACTTTGTAATGTAAGATGCTGCTGGACAATTTGTTGCTAGGATTAAGACTCTGAGTGACTGCTAACCTTAAGACTGTTTCTTTACCTAAGCAGTAAACCAAGAGATTTAACAGAAGCTATTTGTTTTGTTGGAGGATATACATGCTGGAAGTTCTGCCACACACCTTTGGAAAGCTGAGGGTATAACCTCACAAATATACAACAATATAGACTTTTGTTGTAAACACAGATTGGTGTCATCTTGACTGAAGGTGCTGTGAAGCTGAATTTTGTTGGTGTAATTCTACATTATGTTTGTTCTTCAGGAATATTCTTCTGCAATGAATAACAGTTAGTGCAACATAAGGCAAGGCCTAGTACTGATCTCCTTGCCTTGACCAAGTTCCATAACAATTGCGAAAACCTCTCAAATATGGCTGCCATTATTCACTGAAAGGCTTGCAGAGTTCTAACCTGCTTTTATCATGATAGCACCAGCGTCATCTGAACAGCCCCATCCTTGGTTCTGTAGTCTGATCACACTAGAATGTAACATGGAAATTACGTTTTCACTGGGTAAGATCCAAAGCACCATGCATGGAAAGGAGTGGACATCGACTGATTTTACCACTCATTTACCACTCAAGTCTTTTATCCAACTCACAGAAAGTGTGATGCCTAATTTTAAGAAATTTCTCTTTCCCTTTAGCCCTTATACCACAGCCCACCATCCTCAGCAGGACCCCTGACCCTTAAGGGTGGCTCCAGGGCTGGTGGAGAGGGCAGTAGTGAGAGAGTGAGCTCCCTGCAGCCCCTTCCATGGAAGTTTCCTTGTATCCAGTCCTAAGCACAGTGGATGATTTATACAACACTTCTCATAGTTCAAAAAACTCTGTGGTTCGTTTATCATTCTTCAGCACAGTAAACCTATAAGGCACATTCAGCTGAGATGTCAACATGTTTACTGCCATCCAAGGAACTTTATGACTCAGACATGCAAATGGGGTAATCAAAACTGGACCTGATTCTTGGGTACCCTTCTTTGGTGAAAAACATTATTTTTGTAAATTATTTTAAAGGTACACCGTTCCTTCAAATGTTGTATGTTTAAAAATTATATTATGCTTTTAACTATCTTGTATTTGTATTTGTGGTATGCAATTTTTGTTAACTACCTAGAGAGCTTAGGCTGTTGGGTGGTAAAGAAATGAAATAGCAAGAGTAAGAATGGGCTTAGGAACCATGTACAGTATGTGTTCAAATTCAGGAAACTGAACTGAAACCGGTACCTTAAAGTTGACCTCACTTTTATTCATTAAATCATAAAAAGTGAAACTGTCAAAGGAATTTTCACGAGAAATCAAGTAAAACAGTTGTGATAAGGCACAGAGACCATGCAGAAGATTTAAATCACTGATAAATATGCACATAATATTCATGAAATGTGCAAGGTAGGCAGGAAAGAAGAAGAAAGGTCTAAATGCTAATCTCCTCCTAGAGGGGGTCCTTGCGGAGTCACAAAGGTCTCTGTGTGGTCCCTCCTCCACAGCTGTGCTGCCTCTAATATTCATCTCTCACAATATTCAGTGTCTGCTGTGGTCTAAAACTAGATGCAGTACAGCTGATTGAAAATAAATCGAGACAAGATTGAAAACCTGACCCGGATGGCATTCGCTCTCCCCTGCGTATTCAGGAATGCAGCTTCATTTCACTCATCCTCAAATCCCTGTATATGTCAGTGGTTCATAGCACCTTTCACCAACTCGTTAAAAGCGAGGGACATGTGATTGTTCTCACTGGATGAGTCTTGGTATCCCTGAAGTTACCAAGTAACTCTTCACATTATAATATTTGGAACTTGCAGCTGGTACATCCCCACCTTCCTAATGACTACACATGGTGCTGGTTTTAACAGAGGGCCCTAGAATCTACTTTACCCTTTACATCCCTTCATGATCTCTAAAATCTCCTAAGATTGCTTGCACAATGTTAGCTCTATGCATGTATATGAAGGCATGAGTTACTGGTCAATTCCTATGATTGTGGAATCTAATTCATTTACTAATTGTTGTAAGCCGCCCCGAGGCTTCGGCGAATGGGGCGGCATAAAAATGTTTTAATAATAATAATAATAATAATAATAATAATAATAATAATAATAATAATAATAATAATTGCTCTGAAGGAATACATTTGCCTAAGAACTATTCAAGACTGCCATCCAAGTTACTTTTAAAGATCTATATGCATTCTTGTGAGCCACAGTGATGTATTAAGATGCAAGAGAATATAATTTAGGAAGACAGACAGACACACGCACTTCGCAGAGCAAATTTGTGAATTTTGTTATCACTTCTGGTAACTTGCCTATATAACCCCTCTCACGCCGCCATAGAGGGTGCGTTTGCATGACATGGCAAGCCATGAAGGTTCCTTGTGTGTTGTATTCTCCGAAACCTGCTGCGGGATTTCAGCATGGTTATATTTGGTTTTTAAAAACCACACTAAGAATCAATTATCTATTCTATGGCTTCCACACTTCACCATTGTTTCTCTGGTTGTCCAATGTCCAGCGTTGTAGTTTCCATAGTCCTGGTATGGAACTACCACAGAGTCCTGCAGAAAGAGCAGCAGCTGCTGTAGGAGCTGCTCCAACCATCCACCACAGGATTGAATTTCAGGTGCAGTGGCTGATGGGATATGTGCCAACAGTGGGAGGACTGAGTGAGGAGGGTAGACACTGTGCTAGTGTAGAAACCACTTTAAATCCCTGTCAGGCACATCCAAGCCAAAAGAAATAGGAAAAAAGAACCCAAGCACACAGGGTTCTCATCAGGATGTGTGAACCTAGCCACAAATTATTTTTCATGCATCTTTAATACAGAAACATATTTTTGAAGTAGACACTCATAAAAGTGTATAAAAGTAAATTGTGTGCCAGCCATCATATACCTTGGCTAGTTAGCAGTCACAGGTAAATTCAGCAATTCATACTTTTATATAGCTGAAAGTGATATTAATACATGAACTGGCAGCTAAATTAATCTCATAGCTGCATGGAGCATTAAGAATTAGTTATTGGTTATCTACACAGACCTGATATTGATAGCTCATATGAAGTCACTGGAAGGACACTTGTACATATAGCTATTTTAACTTGGAAGGAAGCTTGTACAGAGGATGATTAAGGGCAGAGTTTCAGTAAATATCAACAGCACACACAGCTACTGTGCAGTCTAGACCAGCTAGTCTGATATGACAACAGTAGCTGGTTGTATAAGGCAAGTATGGTAAATTTGTAGGGCTATTGTGCCTAGGAGTTATACTACCAGGTTACTTTGCAGTTTTTAGCACTGCACCAATACATGATGGCTGAAATGCCTTTATGGGGCGACTGGTTTGTGCAATGATCTTCTACTGTGTCAGGAGATGGTGACTGCTGATGGTTTTGCAATGCCAGCAGAAACTGTTACATTGCGTGAATATCTTGGGTTGTCTGATAGTGACAGCACAATTCACAATTTGGACAGCAGTCACTGCATCCCAAATGCTGACTGATTCTCCAGCTGGATACAAGGAGGCCAAGAACAGAGTCTAAGCAGAGTCAATGTCTAGCTCAATATATGGGTATGCCAATGGGTATATTATCCCAACAGCATTTTTGAAGTCCAAAGCATCTTGGATAAGTAGATGCAGAATGATTGCTCTCTCTGACTGCTCTTCTGCTTCAAAGCAGTTCAAAAGAGCAGCATTTCCCTGTGGGCTTCCAAACATGTGAAGGTTATTTTTTCCTAAAAGGACCCCAGTTCTCTCTGAACAAGTCATAAAAGTTTACAAGGAAGCGCAACTTTTCAATATTTTATGAATTACTTTGCTGGCAAACTAAGATAATATAAATTATCACCCAGTAAATTATCAGGATGTCACCACTTCATTTAATGAATAGATTTTGTTGCTTTCAGCAATTTGCCTTCCTTCATGGAACCATTTGTTTACCCACCTCCCTTGGTATTTTGGTTAAGCTTTTTATGTAATGCATTTAGGATACCTAAAGGAACTCCTTTTTTCCTACATGCCCTCCCGCCCCCTAATATCGGCAGCAGAGGCCCTCCTCCGGGAATCCTCTTTGAAAGAGGTCAGGAGACAGAGTACTTGGAGGGGGGCCTTCTCTGTGGTGGCACCCCGACTATGGAATGTGCTCCCTAGAGAGGTCCGCCTGACGCCATCATTACATGTTTTTTGGCACCAGGTCAAGACCTTTTTATTTGGCAAAAATTTTGACACATAGTAATTTAATTTATTTTAAACGATGCTCAGTGTGGAATAGTTAATCTATCTTATTTTACTGTAGTTTGAAATAATGTTGCAAGCTGTCCAGAGAGGACAGTAATGGACGGCATACAAATTTTTAAATAAATAAAACAAAATCGTGTCCTGCGATGGCATCCCCAGACAGCTATCCCGGCCCAGCCGCTGCTGGGGAGCCCACGGCCAATCCTTGGGGTCTGTGCACCCCACTGCTACTCCTCCTCACCACTGCCAACCGCAAGGAAGAGCCACCGCTGCAGCTCACTTCCCGCTCCAGCCAGCAGTGAGTGGGCAGCAGAGGCAACAACGGGTAAGGGGGTACTTTAGAGATTCTTGCTCTACTGCCCTTGGCACCTGGCCCTGGCGCTGAATGCACATTTGCACGACCATCTCTCCCACTCTTTTCTGTAGTTCACGTTCTTTAAAAAGCACATTCAGAGCCTGAGAGCTCCTGTGCTGCCTCCGGGAGATGGCTAGGTGAGGGTAACACACTAGCAAACAACACGGTTTGGCACTAGAATGCAATTGCAGGCGATGGCTGGGTCCTTATTCTGCATTCCAACAGTTAAATGACTTGCAAGATGGCAGCTGTAATGAAATAGCTGTGATGTTACCTCTACCTCATTATGAGAAGGTAACGTCACAAATTACAACTGGCATGATGCTTATATTGTAAAACTGTGCTAGAACCAACAAATTTAAATCCATTAGCAGAAGTTTGCACTTTCTGGCTTCCTCTTGACTTCTGGGATATTTTATTTTATTTATTTGGCTGTTATTTTGTGTTGGGTTGAATGATGCTGGCTGCAAAAGCATCATGGGAGGTGCCATTTGATTTGCAGCAGAAATCATTTGCAGTCACAGCACTATAGACTAGTTTTAAAAGCTTCAAATCCCTTTTTAGCGACGAGCAGTGTCTGTGCACTGGTACAACAAGGGTCAGGGACAGGAATTGACTATATTGGCGATATCACCTGGGTGGTGCAAAAGAGTGCACTGCACACAACGCATCTGACATCAATGAGCTCAGTAGCAACTGGATGATTCATAAGTGCCTTTCACATCAGGACATAGTTATTGGACCATGGTGGGTAGCAGTCAATTCAAATACAGATGTTCACAGCATTGATGGCAGGGCATCTCATGTTATCCAGAAAATTTCCAAGTCGTGTTGACAATAACAATATTTTGCTGCCAAAGCTCATGGACATGCATGTGACACACAGGGGTTGAGTGTCACTGTGTGTTATTTCCAGTGCTAAGAGCAGCTGATCCTTTTCCCTTCTGTTATGCCATTACGTTTACTGAGAACATGTTTGTAATTATCTTGGGAGACTGTAATAGGGTGCTATGGTAATAAATAACAAATGATAAACATGGTAACAGTTAGCAAATATTATATAGATCTACTAAGATGAATCTAAGTTCCTCCTTGGGAATTCACATTATGGTTCTAACCAACATCACTAATCCAATGGCAGCCAGATTTTCTGAGTGCAAGATACAAAAAGTATTCCATAAGAAAAGATCCTGAAACTTACTGTGATGTCAAGACTTCTGTTGGTTCCATCCATCCATCATGTAAATTAATCATGTATTTACTTTAAATAAAGCTATTTAGTTGTATACCTTTATATTTAAACAGATATAGCACAGACTATGCTGTCCCTTTGTTAGAAAGCAGGAAATTTGGGCTCAGTCTGTCCACATTCACAATAGGAACAGAGCACCTAGCACACTGCTGGTGGTAAATGAATCCAAGCGGGGAAGCTTTCGGTCTTCAAGAACCACACTGGGAAAAGGTGCTATTATGCTGGAGTGACACCCTATCTCCCGGGCATACCTGCATGTGTGCCTGCACAGCCATGTTTTCCCTCCCTTCAGCAAACAGAATGCGGTGGGCAGAGGTGCAGTGATGATATATCACACTCCCAACAGGAGATTGACTCTGTGAGGGATGGAAGGAAGCCTTCCTGCACACCCCGTTACCAACAATGCCCCTAACTGTGCCGGGAAACAGACTGCACAGGAGGAGCCCTCCCCATGTGCCCTACTTCCTCATAGAACTGGGCTCCTGTCATGCTAGCACACCGTTGCTTGATGGGCTCCCGGGAGCCCAGTTCTTCTGGGAAACATGGCATGCAATCGACGAACCACAGAGGACTCTCCCCTGAAAATGAACCATTGTTGTGACCCCACTGAGGAATCTTCCTCGGAGGAGGCGCTAGAGCTCTCAGAGGTCAAGAACACCTTCTGACGATTCCTCGTGGGGCACAGCAACACAAGCAGGAGTAATGGTACAGTGCAGTGTCTAATTGTGTGAGCCCAGATCTACAGATCAAATTTCACATTAGCCACAGGCAAAGAAGGAAGTCTTATATGGAGATAACAGGAACATAGGAGGTTGTCTTAAACCAAGCCAGACCCATCTAGATAGTATTACATATACTGACTGGCAACAGCATTCCAGGGCTTCAGACAGGTATTTCCCAGCCCTACCTGATGGGTATTTACCTAATACCCAAGGTAAATCCTGACTTCAGAGGACAGATTTTCCTTAGGATTGTAGCAGTGTGTAGGCTTGAGAGAATAAATTCTCTCTCCATATCTCCAGCTCTGATGCCATCCATAGTTAGCCTCCCTAGTGGATGCAATTTTCACTTTAACCTGCATGTTAAATGCAAAGATGCACTTGATGTCACGACTAGTTTAGTCCCAACTTTCTTTTCTGTCTGTGCAAATAATTACGATGGAAGAAAAACTGAATATTCCAAAATAAAAATATGTGGTTTACCAATTATGTAGCAATGTAGAAAAGAGCCTTAAGCCATTTTGCAAAAGGATATAAGCATGTGGATTATAGCCCTTCTTGGATATCTGTGAAGCACTTTTCCACCCATATGAGTAGTCTGCAAACTAGTTACCTGTACTTTTCAAATGGACACCTGTAGAACATAATCCTATGCATGTTTACCAGCCACAAAAGAAGTCCTGTAACTCCAAGGATTCCTCAGCTGCTGGGAATTGCAAGCCTCTTTTCTGTCCAAGCATGCATGAGATTGTGCCCGAATTGGCTGAGTGAGCCTTACCCTATAGTGCTCTATTGAGCCTCCTCTAGAACAGCTGCCCCCAACCTGGTGCTCTCCAGAAGGCTGCTGACTGTTGAGAATCGTGGGAGTTGAGCTGTGTTTCAGAAAGCTGTTCTAAAGTATCACTGCCTAACAGAAGAGGGTATTTAAGAAAAATGGAAGACCAGTCAACGCTTTTCTTGGTGTCACAAAGGGCAGTCTTCTGCACATACTTTATGGTGCCTGGCTCAGTGAGGCAAGCATTGTTGATTTGTGGACATCTTTATTAAGCAATTACCAAAGAGCCAGCCCAGCTTCCTAGAGAATAACAGCCAATTATTCTCCCTCAGGACTCCTTTCCTGCTATGCATGATGGAATAATGCCAACTTGTTATTTCTGGTTGTATATTTAAAAGCAGAAATCTGATCTGACTGATAGGTCATAATATCCTATTCACTGATGTGCCATATTAAAGATGATTTTAAAACTGCTGAATTTTTATAAAGCATCTCTCTTATTTAACCATCTATCACATTTGCCTTCACTTCTACTAGGAAATTGTAGTTGTTTACATGTTTTTTTCAAAGGTCATCCCTAGGATGAATGAATTGAATGAAGACTAACACAGATTCTGCTTGCTGTGATTTAGTTTGCTCAGAATTAAATTACTATTTAAATGTTCTATTGTTAAACCATTGTACTGTCTTCAGTCAGCTTGTAAAGAAGTGATATGGGCTTGAAGGAGAACTATGTGCAGAGCACAGCCTGTTTGTTGCAGCAGTTCCCACTGAGAAGCCGCAGTCCCACTGAGAAATAAGTCCCATTGCATTAAATGGGGCTTGGTTTCAGATAAGCGTGCTTTACAATGCCATCCCGGGTGGGCGGACTCAGAACTGGCCACACGGAGTTCAATGGGACTTTCGCCTGGAACATCTGCATGTGGTTTGTCTCTTTGGAAGTGGGAATGCTGCAGAAAATCCATGAAAATAAATCTCTACCTGTGGGTTCTTGACATATTAAAAAACTGTATGTGTCACTGCAGTCAAGCCTGGAATAAAATTATTGCTCGCTGGCTGTTAAAAACATTGTTAAATAACTCAGCAATTATTACACTTGACTGATAATGTGCAGTTAATTGTTATATCCAGCAGGCCCAAACAATAGAAATCAATATTGCATTTCCATCACACTGCAAGACAAATAATATTTCTGGAATTGTTCCTGTAGAAGCATGCTGAAGCAGTATGGCCAGAACCAATCATCAATACAAATACTGAAAAATTATGGGCAAGTCATTTTGCATGTTGGCATCAAACTCACCCCTGCTAGTTAGGATTGAATGTAGCAAGGCAAAAATGGTGGAACAAAGAAGGACAAGGACAATTTTATATTGTATTTTTGTATTTTTAATTTAATGTTTATATTTATTGTAATTTATATTATAATTACTTTTAATTTATTGTTGTAAGTTGCCCCGAGGCTTTGGCAAATGGGGCGGCATAAAAATGTTTTAATAAATAAATAAATAAAAGAAAGAGCTGAGTCTTTTAGTTGCTCAGAATAGTAAGCACGTCTGTCCTAGCAGCCATTGCATGTATCGGCATGTGATTGGCTGTACTGGTATAATGGAATTTCCATCTGGCATAGGTGGTCTTGCTACAGTGCCTTTCTGTGGCTGGGGAGTGGTCCAAACCACTGGTCTCTCCCTTACCACAAATCTCTTGCCAAATCTCTTGATGCCTGCCTCTTGGATCTTTCTTCCAAAAGTCACATGTAGCTCCTTCTCATTCAAACTTTTCCATCCCCTGGAACAGTTCTAGGATAAAGCTCATGCTTATACATGGTCTGCAGGAATGAGTTCACTTTTCAAAGAATTTTTCATGGCAGTTCAGTAATGGTTACTCTAAATTACAATGAGACGCCATTTACATTTTTAGAATTCACTCACATTCTAATGAGGTCTTCATAAAGCTGGCTAAATATGTTTAGAAATCATTAGTGTAAATTACCAGAGCAAAACACTCCTGGGGGACGTCTGCCAATTTTTGTCATAGGACCTACAGCAGATGGAGCAGTATAATGGTATATGCAAGTGAGGGATGGGGTGGGAGCATGGGGGACTGCTTTGATTTTTCGATTTCTGATTTTTGTCTCTCCGCACAAGCAGCATAAATGTGAATGCCTTGGTAACAGCTACTAGATAAAGAGCTAAATGTCCCTCAGGTAGGTTCATTAAAGAAAGAAAACAATCAAAACCCATTTTGCTGCTATTTAAATACCAGGTGCACGATGGCTTACAAGTGCCAGGAAAACTGACAAGGGTCCCTTGCTGGAACTCAGGAGAGCTTAAAGGATGCAGGGATTTTGACAAGCCTGCCTCAGATAATGACAGGTATTGGCAGATGTATCCAGGCCCTGCTAGAGGCGAATGAAGAGACTGAATCATCTGTAGCAGGTGCCTGCGTGAAGGAAAGACTCCCGGTGGCACCTCTGCCTGCAATTAAAACCATCCTGCTGCAGAAAGCTCCAGGCCAAAAGCTATATCTGAACACAAATTTAATGCCTACCCAGTCCAGATAAACAAATACGCATCCGCCCCCTTCATGATTAATTCATGAAGGACAAACACCACGCATGTGGCAAACATGTTAAACAGGTAATTCTCGCAAACATAACCGAAAAATAACACTATTCCCCCCCCCCGCCCCATCGAATCCTCGCTCGCTTTTGGATTTAAAATGGGCAGGTGGTTTCTGAATGGATCTGTAAGTCAAATAACAAATGCAGCAGTGAGCATGAAGAGCGACAAAATACTAGAAAACTCCGAAGTCAAGAAAAGTTGCAACAGTGGCTTGGCAGAAATCTGACCTCTTGTCAAAACAGGATGCTGGAAATAGAATCCAAACAAACACTGAGGCCAGAAAGCCAGCTGAAGGCATTACTAACTGCAGCATTACACAACCTTATATGCCTATGAAGGGAACACAGTTTGTGTGTGATTTAACTTTCCAGTGTCAATTAAAAAAAAGGAGATATATGCTTTTTTGAAGACCATACAGCTTTCCCAGTGGGGATTCATCGCCCGACTTTTGTGTTTCTGATAATCAGTGAAGGGTACTTTTTAAAGGATGCTTTCTTACAGTTCCTTGGGATTAAACTCCACTGAACACAGTCTTTCTAAAAAAACTGTTACATAAGCATGCATAGGTTCAGGTTTGCAGAATGTTTTACACAATGAAGGAGAACATACTCAAATTTTGGTCTTTTGCAGAAATACAGTGGTCTAGCCTAAAGTAGATCTTAATGCTGGTTTACATAAAGTGCTGGTAACCACACGATTGCTTGGGAACTGTTATTGTACTCTTGCCTGCAATCTTAGCTGTGGGAGAAATGGTTCCAGGCCACTCCTGCCTCTGTGACAAGTGCATGTTGCATACAAGATATTTTAGGTTGCTAGTGATGTCCCTGTAGGGGCCCCAAACCAAATCAGGTACTCCACATTTACTGAGTCAAGATATTCTAAGGTAGAGGGTTGCTGAAGATATTATGTAATAATTTTCAGAAATTGTGGGGGTACAGATATGTATCCCATAACCCAGTTGCAGGATTATATATGTTTTAAAAAGCTAGTGTCAAAATATTGGGCTAGGACATAATAGGATGCTGTTAACATGAAGAAAGAAGCTTATATAAATGACGAAAATAGTTCTGAAGTGGCATGGTGAGCCTTGAACTAGCTGAAACAATTGGACAAGTACCTCGCTGCAGATACAAAGCCCATAGTGATCGAAATGGTTACTTTAGCTAGGCTGTTTGGCCATTCCTCAAAATGTATTGCATTTTATTCAATATGGTTATCAAATAGATGAATTATATTGCAAAGTTTCATAGCAATAAATTAGTTTGGGCTTTTTTCTTGAGTTTAAATTTAAGTGGAAAAGTAAATGCATCAATCCTTTGGATTTTGGAGGCCTCACACCGGCTATTTTAGCCTGTCTAATGGATGTCATCTCTGAGCTTTTGTAACAGCCCACAATTACAGTCACAAATCTCCCAAGGATGTTGTCCAAATATGGTCGTGTTTCCTGATTTGTGAACAGGCTCAGTCACTTGGGTATCCAAGTAGTAGGATTTAAATGCACAATAAAGTGAATATGAACAAATAAAGCTGGAGCAAAATACCACTGCCATGCAGAATGAAAACTGAATTTACAATAAAGAGAACTGGAAATTACATGTTCACTCATATTACTGAGAAATTAATGGGTCACCCTATGGTTGACCCATTTATTTTTCTTGGGAAATTATAAGCCACTGTATAAGAAATTAAAAGTATGCACCATTAATGTTTTTGCCACACCAAAACCTAAATTTCCCATTTTTTCAACAGTTAATAAATGCACTGTTCCTGGAGGTGTTGACAACATAGTTGATGATGTTTGAAATTTTCACAGGAAATTGAACAACTCACTCCCTAGGCCATTTAAAATATCGAATATATATCGTTGATGCTGATACAGTGAAATACTATAAATAAATAAATAAATAGTTCTAGTGGGCTAGTCAATGTCTTTAAAAGTGCATATGAACAAAGATATTTGCATTTTGTAAATCCCAGAAATTGGCATTGCTTCCTCTTATTGTTTCCATAGTTATGGAAGCTAAAAGCACAGCTTCACTAAGCAAAAGCTAGGCAATTTAGTCAGCAGAGAAACTACAGTACAGCTATACCACACAAATTTATTTCTAGACATAGAGCTGAAAATAACCCCCATTCCTTAACTGAGTCAAGGAATCAGCACGGGAGGGCGTTGATACCACCGCCGTCCCACAACCCATTTCTCATCCACCAAGCTGCTTTAGGAATAGAAAAAGCTATCAGGAGATCCAATCGCAGCTTTCACATCACATGGGCAACCATTGCAATCTGTGATTCCCCACTCCCATCCTGCTATTCTAATCAATACATCCATTAATTCTTTTTAGAAGATGTATAGTATTCAGTGCATTTCAGAGAAGAGTGACTGACTCACAAGGTAGTAGGTAATCCAATAGCAAGGAATCTTGGGCATCTTGTTTTAAGAAAAAAAGTTTGGCTTAGAACAGTTATTATGGTACTGTTCCGTATTCTTAAACTAGGAAAAATTCTCCAAATATTTTGTGCAGTCATTCAACTCTCATACTGTTGACACTTCTGGAACTTATGCAAAACCCCAAATTTTCTTACCCTTCCCACTTCCACAAGATTCGTCACCATGACTATGCTTGCTGTATTTTCGTGCCAAACCATTCTCCAGAAGTCATATATTGTCTCTTGCATTGGACCTGAAAATCAAATCAATTCAAACGTTATTTTCAATTTATTTCAGGATTAGAACATTGGACACCAACAACATTAAAGACAAAGGGTGAGTTTGCATGTTATGATAAGCATGAATGGAAGGTTGCCATGATTAGCACATTTTCTCTAACACAACCATAGCTGTTTCCATCATTTTCTGCCCCTCCCATCTGCTGGGTCTCGCCATGCATCCATCAATAACATCTTCTCCCCTCCATATATTTACTTCCCTTTTCTCTGTTTCAGAAAGTAAACAGATACAGCATTCAGTCAGTAAGAACAATGCAAGAGACGATATGTGTGTGTTGCTAGGAGACCATGGGTAGTCAGTACTGGATGGCTGGAGTGGCCCCTTCTGTGGCTGTTCTTCCCACAGAACTCTATGGTGTTTGTTTCATCATGAATAGAAAAATGGAGCTCCTGAATTTGGGCAGTATAACAGAACTGCCATAAGCAGAAACCACAGAACAGACCACTGTTTCTTGTGATGGTTTCTGGCCCTGTAACAAGCTATGGTGATATACCATGGTCCATGGTCCAGACAACATGACAAATACACAATGTTAAAAGATTAGAAAACAATATAATTGCTTGTTGTGATATGCGAACCCAGTCAATGGGTTGCATCTGTCAGGAAATCTTTCTTCAGGGCTGGAGAGAATGAAAGTTCAGATTCGCACAGAAGTATTGTGCTCAGTCTTAGCAGTTTTTTTTTTTGGAAACCCTTCTATGAGAGAGAAAAACAGCAGTGCTGATGGGTAGTCAGTATGCAGATCCGACTACAAGGAACAGAGGTTGGACAGAGTGTCATGAACACACAGCAGGGAGAAGAATGAGAATGGGCAATAATGCAAGAACAATGTAGAAGCACAGAAATCATTGAGAAATCATTACAGACATCAGGAAAAACATCAAGACACATCAAGATAAAACAATCAGGAGTTACAGAATTTAAGGTTTCCATGTTTGCTTTGAGGTAGGAAATTCAGGGAGACAGTGCGTGCTGGCCCACTATTTGAACATTCAAACCAGTTGTACTGCACCACTCCCCTGCCAGCTGTGCTCCGCATTTGAGAGTGACTTGCCAACCATTGTATATCAGATGAGGGGCTCCTTTTCCCACTGAAAGAACCTGAATGGAAAACCCTGAAGAATGGAGGGGGAGAGGAAAGGAAATGGGCAGTTTCCTATATTCTAAAGAATAAAATATAACTTTTATTAGGGCAACCCCAGCACATCCAACAGTGTCATTCAGCACAAAGTTGCTACTCTGTTCTCATCCTATACTATGTGTCAAATTTAATACTTTTCCATTTGTATAAGCTGATGCACAAGGCAATCCACAAGATATTGTACAACTCATTATGGCTTCATTAGGATAGTTGTTGCTTGTGCTGTTGTGCTAGTTGTTCTGCTAGTGGAATGTAAATTTTTTGCACTAGCATGAGTTTTTATTTAATTTGTAGTATGTTTTTAATTTGTAGTATGTTTTTATTTAAATAAAAAATGTCAACCTAAAAAAAAAAAATTCAACCTAAGTCCAACCCTAACCCTAACCCTAACCCTAACCCTAGCCCATCCTTTAAAACCTGACACTGCTGGGCAATTTTAGAGGAAAGATAAGTATTTATGCATTAGTTAACTGAGGGTGTGAAATGCTTGCTGTATGTTTTAGCTTCTTTCTTTCCTTTTGCTTTTGAGTTTCTTTTCCTAAAATGAAGAGAATTTTGCTAATGAATATTGAACTAGCCATCCTATATATATTAAATTGAGAGTAAGGTTAACTGAAGTCAACAGAATTTGCTTCCTGTAGATATGTACGGGCCTACAATGTTGGTGATTATTTTTGTTAATTACCAGGGCTAGGTTTATGGAAAATGGACTGCATTATTAGTTTTTGGTAACAAGAAGAAATGTGGGTTTGATATGAGAGGAGGTTCACTGGAATATATTGGCCTTCCAAGTTTTAATGTTTCTTTAGTTTACACTATTGACCTAATTAGTCTAATTCCCAAATTACTCTTTCTGAACAGAGACAGTTTGTGGAGACAGTTTATTATTCTGACAGCAATAAAGAAAATAGTTGAAATGCCAGGCCTGACAATTATCCCAGCTGTAGATCTTAATGAGACAAAGGGGCTGGGGGGGTGGGGTTGACTGTGTCCTCAGCATGTGCCCATCTCTGCTGATTTTTGTTCTTTTTGGGGGGAGGTGTCAGTTAACACAGGGCCAATTCGCAAAAGCTGAAAATAATTATCTGTATAATAATGTACCCAGAAATTGTATATAGACAGTCCAGTGGTAGCTGATGCTCACTGTGGGTGTTGGGCTAGGGGAACAAAGGGTGAGAAGAGCCAGGCAGTCATTGACCTTTCATCCATATCTAGAGCACACCAAAATAAATACATGTAGAATTTGTTGCATCGGATAATATTCCCCATTCTATCTTCAGAAGCTTTTATACACATTTCTTAAGGAAGAAATGTGTCTTGTATGAATTGTCCACCATTCACACTGCTTTTATTGTTGCTGTTGTTAAATTACATTTATACCCCACCTTTATTCCTTTTGCAAGGAGTCCATGGAAGCTTACAAGGTTCTCCTCCTCTCCATTTTATCTCACAACACCAAACCTGTGAGGCAGGTTAGACTGAGAGTATGCGACTGGCCCAAAGTCACCTAGTTGAATAGGGACTAGAAGCTGGATCTCTCGGGTCCCTAATCCAACATTCTTACCACTATGTCACATTGGCTACTGAATCAATATTCTGGATTTCATTGTAGGTAAGCAAATAATGAGTTGATTAATTACTTTTTTTTGGACAAGTATTGTAAGAAAGACTGCCCCCTCCAAAAATCCCCCCATACTTTGCAATGTCTACTCCAGAATTAATCCTTGCATGACAATGCCAATTTATTGCATGTACTTTAAAAAAAAGTACTTAGGGTGGTGCGGCTTTGCCAGCAGAAGGGAAATAGCAGGTGGGCAGAGTTCTCCCCCACACCCTACAGCCCATTTCCATGTCTCCATACCTAGGGGAACAAAACGGGATCAGATTTACAAGTGTGTGGTGGACTGCAGGGGGTGGGGGCATCTGGTTGCTTGCACAAGCAGAGCAGGTAAGTTCCTCCTGCATGTGAAAGCCCTATTATGTGAGAGGAATTTTACTAATACAGCACTGGATCCAAGCACCTACTTTGTTTTTTAAACAAACTAGTTTCCTATGATCTCTGAATGTGAGGAACTATGGTTTTGTTACATGATGGTTTCCAAGCAAGACAAGGTCTAAAATCCTTAGTTTGATCCTGGCCTCTTCTTATTAACCACAGTTAAATCCACAATACCCTGTGTGGGGACATCAGGGGAACCTCTCTTTCCTTTTACATCTGAACTTGATCAAAGACTCTTTCTTTGTGGGGAAAAAATGGACAACGGCAACCTGAAACTGTAAGAAAATATAATTAGCTGATCTCAAATTTGGGGGAGGTTCATCTGGCTTCCCCAGAAACCCAGAAGCTTCAGAACTTTAAAGGTAAACAGCAGTATCTTCAATTAGCACTGGAAATAAATTGGTAATCAGTGTTGATACTCCAGAGCAATTGAAATATATGCAATCTGTGTCCATCCATCCTATAATTTCCATTGATTATAGTTTCCAAACTATTTTCATGGGTGATCACCAAGTAATGAAGAAGATTTTCTATTTTCTTACTGCTAGCTGTGATGGGAAAAGTGTGAGGATCTCTGGGGTGGGGAGTGGAAAGTGCTGAAAACTTTGGGGGTGATGCAGCCAGAACACACTTGGCAGACGCCCATAAACCGACCCCTAAGTCAGATGCTGCGGATCCCTGGTTTAGGGAGAGTGAGAACTTCTTCAACTAGTCTTTCTCTGACATCTTTGTTCCTGCATTTTTACCATGTCACGTCACTTTGCTAGATAAAGTGTATTGGAGGCATAGATAATAAGCAGATACAAAATGCCATCAATTACAAAAGTCTCACCATCCACAGTGAGTCATTTATGGATCTTCTTCCTAACACTATGCAATCTGTCACTTATTCATGAGAATGCTACTAGCCTATTCATTAGGGGACAAATGGATAAATGTATTAGACTGCACTAACTAACTAATGAGATGCCTTGCTTGAAACATTGCAATACCTTTAAAAATTTAAAATTAGGATCGCCTACAGCTGATAAGCTGCAACTGTAATCACTCTTGAAATAAGAAGGTTTTGTAAAACAAAAGATGCAAAAAGCATTTTCGATCAATAATTGCATCTTAAAGCAGATGTGCCCACTTATATCTTGAGCAATGCATTAAAGAATACTATTTAGAACAATATCAACAACACCCATGTTATCTAGCCATGATTTGTGGAAATTTATTTTTCACTGACAAATGAAAACTTGTGCCTTTAGGCTCTTCCTTGCATCTCCTTCCCCATTTTGTTTTGGTGTCCTACAAAACTGACAAAAGGTTCTATGCATAGTTGGCTAGGAATGCTGGGAGTTGTCTGCTTTCTATCTAAATATGCATAGGATTGCACCTAAATGCAATAGAAACTAGGTAACCATTTTGCAAGATCAATATTGTTGGCTGGGAAGGATCAGGGCAGGTAAACTGTATGGATTTATTATTATTCCGAGAAGACGCTTGGTCTCAAAACAGTGCTTTAGCAGAAGCAGCAAAACTATAGTTCTCAGCTCCCCACAGGCAAAATAACATCTGACATTCAGCATATAAGCAGAGACATCTATCCTTACCCTGTTTATGCTGCAGCTCCTCATTACACCAAAACCAACCACAATTCTGTGCTGATCATGTCCACCAATGCACAGCTCAAACTGCCCTGCCAAACTCTCATGTTGGATGACCCACAAGTATGGGAATTGGAGAGGCCACTGTGAGTTGCAATTGTATAGCTCAGAATACAATCTTTGATGATTGCTTGGCTCAGAATATGCACTTCGATGACCTTTGTTATTTGCCTCAGATATGAAGTGGGTATTAGAACTTCACAAGTTCTTCCCCAACATTGATTTTAATCTGAACTGGAGAATTCCTCCCTCTCACTTAACTATCTGGGCATGGGTCTCCATACATCTGCCACTGCACAGCATGCGTTTCCAGCTGTCTCCCTGTCTACATCCTTTGCTAATGCTCTGATCAAGCCAAAGTTCTGGGGCACACTTCAGCTTTAAGTTCTTCTCATCCCAGTATGAGGCACTGCTGCAGCGACCAACCAGCTGCCTGGACTCGGAAGGGCTGTGAAATTTCACTACTCTCACTGCTTCCCATGACTGGCTTGCTGCATGAGCAGACTCTGGAGTCAGGGCAGAAGCGATACCTCACACTCTCTGTTTGCAACAGAGGGGAAGGAAGGAGACTGAAGACTCAAGGAAGGAGGCAATCAGGTGTGAGGTGGGAATGGTTTCAAGACATATGGCTGGGGCTCATGGAAGGCTGGGGAAAGGTTCAGATGATTTGAAGCCAAGCTATTTTCCAAATTTTGGCAGGACATACCTCAGCTTATTCTTAGCCAATCCAAAGAAAATTGGAGGAATAGGGAAACACCACCCTTTGGGTAGAATTCATTGCTCCTTCAAATGTTCCTGAAAAATTCCAGCCTTTCACCTGTAGTGTATGAGTATGAGTTTATACAGAGTCTGAATCTGAAGTCATGCACTATAATTAGGAGATTAAGAAAAGGTCATTGTATTTGGCAGGGGTGTTGAACTTTAACCCCAAGGCCAAATTCAATTTCTGCAAAATTGGTAGTGGCCACATTCCAACTGGGGGAGGGCAATTGCAAAAGGCCTGCAGCATACTTTGGCTTTAAACCTTTATAACCAGGCGTTAAGCCCTAGAGCTAGGAGAATTGTTTTACCCTTTCAAAATGGGGCAAAGGCCTGCAGAAAACAGTTGGCAGCTAGGGAAGGGAGGTGGGACCATCTGGGGAACCCTGGATGGCCAGGCAGGAACGGTAGGTAGGATGGATGTAGCCTGCAGACCTAAGAGTCTGCACCCCTGGCGCATGACATCTAGTCATGAAGTTGTCTTAGACACATGGAGCTGACCCCATTTCATCACAGAATATGGAGTGGGCTAATAAAAAGCAGAGTAACAGGCATGAGTTAAAATAATTGTTGCCATGGCAGAGTGACACAGTGGCCTGTAGTCCTGCTATTGGCATGTCTCACCCAAAGGCTGCATTTGCTAATATATTTCCGATATTTCTTTTAGTAATTTGGGGCCACTATGTGTGCAAAATTAAGCTAATATTGATGCTGTGTCCTATTTAAATTAGTAGGAATTAAGTTTGCATGAGTGGGTGCAAGGCTACGCCATTAATTTTTGGTGAACAGTATCTTCTGCACAGATTTATGTATTTTGGGTATGTAAGTCACAGATCACATCAAAAAACAGATCCCATGCACTAGCATTGATGTGAATATGTGTGGGTATATAGAAAAGATGAAAAAATAATTTTGTAAGGCTGGAAATGCCAATGCCTTTGGAAGGAGCTGGATCAAACTTTTCTTCCAAGATTGTCTATCATCCTCTTTTCCTCTCAAATTGCTTTCTTCACCCATGCCAACATTAGGCTTATATCACAATCTTCTAGGAGTGAGTGATGAGAGAAATACTCTCTTGCGGAATGTCAGCTGCATTCCCTCTTCAGTCCTACCTCCTATAGCAAGACAATGGTAATTAAAACAACCAAGGAGAAGAGAAATTTAATGAAGAGTTTGTCTATTAATTTTAACTGTTAACTTCAGAGAGCCACCAAAATTATTTTGGACGTAGGAGATTCATGGGGGAAAAGGGCTCGCTGTCTGTCTCTGAAAGTAATTCTCTTCCATCCTATTTTTCTTTTCTACTTGACATTTTTCAAATTATTTTCTGACATCTGAATAAATTATTACTCTGTCACTTGTCTCTACACAAAATTGAAAAGCATTAAAGGGCAGGTGCGGGTACAGGATTTATTGTCATCAAGAGCTGAACAACTTGATTCCACAGATTCTGGCTAGGAAAAAGAGACACTATAATCACTGTAGATACCAAATTTACAGAAGTATACCGTTTAGCAAGAGTTGCTGTTGTGCCACCGGGATTAGTTTCAAGGGGTATCTGCCAAGTGTCCATGTAAGTAAGTCCCACAAAAATAAACAGAACCTGCTTTGTAGCAGGGCTTGGTGTATTGCCCATTATGAGCAAGGAGCTTATTTTCAGTCCCCTTAAGGGAAAATACAATACTTTTGTGCTATAAATCCAATGACACAATCTGCTGCAATATAATATAATAGAATGGCAAGCATAAATACTCTGCACAATGGGAAAATGATGAATTTGTCCCTTTTTGTTATTGCAAGACTGTAAAGAGAAGAAGAAAATGAATGTAAAAGTATTTATATGACCCAGTCTACATGAACGGAAGACGCAACCAGGGTTTATGTTATTTTTTAAAGCCACAAAGGTTTGTTCAAATTGGCAATGCATGTCAGTATGTGCTGGGCTCCATTGGCCTAATTATCTACCTAGGCATGGCTTGTTCTGTCATATGATCTGGCGGCATGCCTTGAGAGCAGCAACAACTCTCAAATAACCTATGGGCTGATGTAGAATTGCTTCCACCTCAAACAAGCCATGTTGCCTAGGTTCAGTGAGTATGACAAACTATGTCCAGGAAGGCAATCAGGCTAGTTGTGTAATTAGGCAGGGTCTGCAGCTTGGGAGTGCTCCTCGATGCAGAACTGTCCCTGGAGGCCCAGGTGATGGCGGTGGCAAGGAGTGCTTTCCTTCAGCTTCGTCTGATCCATCAGCTGTGTCCTTACCTGGACTAGCACTGTCTAGCAACAGTGACACACGCTCTGCTAACTTCCCAATTGGTTTATTGTAATGTGCTCTATGTGCGGCTGCCCTTGAAAACGGTCCGGATACTTCAATCGGTCCAAAATAGAGCAGCCAGATTACTGATGAGGACCAGTTGTTATTCTCATATAATGCCGGTCCTCTACCAGATTCACTTGCTCCCGATTGAAGTCCGGGCCCAATTCAAGGTGCTGGTGTTAACCTATAAACTTTAGGTATATAGTATAAAGCCCTAAACGGCTTGGGACCAGGATACCTGAAGGAACGTCTTCTTCTCTATGAGCCCTCACACCCCTGAAGATTGTCAGGAGAGGCTCTACTCCAGGAACCCTCACTGAAAGAACTGAGGGTGGTCTCTACCTTTTCTGCAGTGGCGCCCAGACTATGGAGCGTGGTCCCCAGGGAGGTTCACCTGGTGACGACTCTATACTCCTTTCAACACCAGTGAAAACTTTTTTATTTGCCCATCATTTTAAATGTTAGGAATTTTAATCAGGTTTTAACTTCCCAGTCGCTGTGAAGTCATGGTTTTTGATTTTGTTTTTATTCTTGATTCTGATTTTTTCCTTTATTTGTGAAATGTTATTGGTTTTATGTGTATATTTAACTATTTATTTAATTATTGTTAATTCGTTGGATTGTTGCTTTGATTTTTGTAAGCCACCCTGAGACACTTTTGCGTATGGGGGGGTATAAATATTTTAAATAAATACTTATAAATGGCTGTATAAACACATCACAAGTGACTCGTTTGATTTTAGGTACATATTAACTGAGTTTGACCAGAGCATGGTCAATGTGGAAATGAACTTTCTCTTTTGCCACCTTTCAGCTTATACCCTTTTTGTTGTTTGCGTTACAAAAGGGAGATAGGATATGACGATATATCCAAGAAAGGGATTGAGAGAAAGATCTGGCAAAGAACAGCAAAATCTAGATAGCAGAAGAAAACAGGCATCATTATAGGAACAGACAGAACCAAAAAGAGAAAGAGGTGAAAACCTGGGGAGGGAATGAAGGAAGGATAGTAACAAGGATCTTTTGAGATACACAAGGAACATCTTAAGATGGATGACAGAAAGACCTTCAGAAGAGACCAGTAATTGGAAATTAGAACTCTGACTTTGTCAAATATTGCAATCATTGCTGTGAGAGGATAGCAGTGCTGTGAAAAGTTCAGAAGGTTCATGCCGTTTAGGGGTGGACTTGATTTCAGTCCTAAAATACAACTTTGAGATGTAACAGTAAAGAAAATATACTGACAGAAGAATTCAAAATGTCATTAGACTTTTAGAGAACACAAACACATTGGAACAGTAACTGAAACAGCAGAATCTAGTTTCTATTTAAATGAATGGGAATTCTCTTCTCTTTAATGTAACCTTATGGAATAACAGAACTGCTAATGGATTAAACTTTAAGGAGAGTTCCCATAGGATGTAGCTCCATTTATATGCAAAATCCTAGGTTTACCAATTTTCTGCCAGTTCAGTCATCTGATTGCTAATTACCTATAGCGACTGTGAATACATTATTTTATTCAGGTGGGACTTTAGCAGAGGATTTAGGATTGAGTTGCTGAAAATAAATAGTTACCATGTCAAATAAAGTTGAAAAATGTCTTAAACTCAATTTAAACCCAGAAAACTAAAAATTCTCTCTGCAAAAGACTGTATTTTGCACTGAGCAAAACTGCATAGCGATTTCACTTTGGAATAAAGTCCCTTTCTCTAGTTTGCAAGATCACTGCAGTCCATCATGGCTTTAAAAATATGGTGGGTGCTGGTAGCAATTTTGAATATTCAGACTGTGGCAGCTGGTCACCATGGGTTATGGTATCATGAAAATCCAGAAAGGGTGTCTTATGTGAAGTTAAATAACCATTGTATAACACTCACACAACCCATATGAGGGTTAACTCTTGGATAAGCCACCCCCCCTGGGTTTGCATAACGTACAAGCCATGGTGATTGCCTGCCACAGCTTGAATATTCAAAATGGCAGCTGGCCCATGTGATGTCCATGGTGATTGTGTGAATCTGTCTTTACCACCTCTTACCCTTTTACTGCCCATATCTAAACTTGTTCCTTACAGAACTTGTACAGTTTGTCTTGCAATATTCAATGTTCAGGCACCTCCAAAAATGGTCAGTGTAGCCACCCATCTGGGTGCTCATGTACCTCTTCTATTATGTTCGTTTTTAATGCAACCTAGTTATGTCCTAATCTTCCATGAGTCCTAACTGTCAAGCAAGATAACCAATGAAATATTTCTGTATATAGAAAACTAGTAGTAAGAGAATATATATTATTATATATTGTAATACATATTCCCTTTTGGTCATGCAAGTAAAATGAAAAGATTCCTCAAGTTCTTGATAGGCCACACATTACAAAACTAAAAATAAAAGTATGTTTCATATCTGCTTTATATCTCTAATATATATATGGATATCTTCCAAAAGTCATGAAACAGCAAAAATTCTGTCATATTTAAATGTGGGCAGTGTACAATAAAACTGCAGATCCTTTTAAACTACTATGAAATATTTTAATCAATTTCAATAAAACTGCAACCAAATTATTTTAAAATGACACTGTGATCTTCTTGTATTGTAGTACAATTGTACAATGAACTTTGTGGAGTCATTGCCTCATCTAAAATGAAAGCAAGTCACAAAAAGAGCTGCATACTTTTATACACTTTAGCCACTGGTGCTTTACAATATAGCTGTCACATCAAGTAAATGAACCATTTCAATCGTGTTGTTTACATAAATGAATCTGTGGAAAAGGCACAAAAGGAAAACATTTTGTGTTGGGATGAGATTTAGGAGCCACTAAAGTTCTCTCTGCAAAGCCTCAGTCTAAATACCAATACTACAAGGAGAGAAAATTCAGATTTTTTTTGTTAACTGATACTAAGCCAGTGTTCTATGGTTTGGACATGAGCCAAATATTTGTGTCAGTCAACTGACCATCATGGTTTAATTTAACAGTGAAGAGCTGCAATGTGTGCAATGTGTGCTGGCTGCCATGATGAAGATTCAAACACTTGTCATGTGATCTGAACCTTGCATCATATTAAAACAGACTGTGAGCCAGGCTGTATGTAACAAGAAACTGCTGGGTTAGTTTGCCTGCAGGGCTTCATGGACAAGGGAACACTGTGGATATAACAGATTTTAGCAAAGCTTTTGACACACAACGTTCTGAACAGATTTGCAGATGATACAAAACTGGGTGGAATAGCAAACACCCTAGAAGACAGAATGAAGATCCAGGGTGATCTTGATAAAACTGAACCCTAGGCTCAAAGCAATAGAATGAGATTCAATAAGGACATGTGCCAAGTTCTTCACCTAGGAAAAAGAAACCAAATGCATCGATACAAGATGGGGAATACATGGCTCAATAGAACTGAAAAAGAAAAAGATCTCAGAGTAATTGTGGACAATAGGCTAAACATGAGCAAGCAATGCGATGCAGCTGCCAAAAGGGCCCCAGCACGTGTGGCAGGCGTGCTCCGGACGAGGCGGGGGACGCAGGGCCGGCGGCTACAAAGCCCGCGGGAGGAGCGCGCCACCAGCAACACCAACTGCGCCCGGCAGCCTACGCCGGAGGAGGGCCGCCTCCTCGCTGTGTAAGACCGCGCCGCGCCGGAGGGGAGCCGCTGCCTGGCCGCGTAAGACCGCGCCGCCATCCACCGCCCACTTGGCTGCTCCGCCACGCCCCAGCACGTGTGGCAGGCGTGCTTCGGACGAGGCGGGGGACGCAGGGCCAGCGGCTACAAAGGGCGTCAGCCAAAGGACAGTTGCCGCCGTTCGGGTGGCCGAGCAGGGGGCGGGGCTGGCCAGGGGCTTGCGCTTGGCGATGGTAGGCCCTCCTGCTGGGCTGTGAGTGAGGGGTGAGTGTGTGTGTGTGTGTTTTTAGTAGTATTTTAAATCTTTTTATGGAGTCGTCCCTGGCCATGCTGCCGCTTATGTTTCCTGGGGAGCGCACGGGTGCCGCCATTGAGGTGGTTATGGGCAGGGGACGTAACAGCGTTGGGAGCTTAACGTGTCCGCATAGAAGAAGGAGGGACAGATGGCTGACACCTGTCCCTACTTCTGGTTTTGCTCCCAGCCAGAGGGTGCCAGGGAGTCTCGTCAGTCGCCCCTCCAGCCTGACGGTGCTGTTGCTTAATGCCAGGTCGGTCAATAACAAATCTGCCCTCATCCAGGACCTGATTGTGGATGAGGGGGCCGACCTGGTCTGCATAACGGAGACCTGGGCAGGAGAAAAGGGGGATGTTGCCCTCTCCCAAGTGTGCCCGCCCGGGTATCTGGTCCAGCACTGCTCACGGCTGGAGGGGAGGGGAGGGGGGGTCGCTTTGGTATACCGAGCCTCCATCTCCCTCACGGGACTTCCGGTCCCTTCGAGACCAGGGCTGGAGTGTCTCTATTTGGTGTTGGGCGACCGAGACAGACTGGGGATTCTGTTGGTGTACCGCGCACCCTTCTGCCCAACAGTCTCCCTGCCTGAGCTGACGGAGACTGTCTCGGACCTGGTGTTGAGGACCCCCAGGATGTTGGTCCTGGGGGACTTCAATCTCCATGCCGAGGCTAGTCTGACCGGGGCGGCTCAGGACTTCATGGCCTCCATAACGGCCATGGGGCTGTCTCAACATGTCACCGGCCCCACCCATGAACGGGGACACACTCTGGACCTGGTTTTCTCGACGGGGCAGGAAGAGGGTGGTCTGAGGGTGAGTAATTTATGCTTGACTCCCCTGTCATGGTCAGATCACTTCCTGGTGAGATTTATGCTCGAGAGCGACTTCTCCCTCTGTAAGGGTGCGGACCCGATTATGTGGGTCCGCCCCCGGAGCCGGATGGATCCAGAAGGATTCCTGAAGGCCCTGGGGGAGTTTCCGGCTGACAAGACGGGTGCTCCTGTCGAGGCTCTGGTCGAACTGTGGAATGGGGAGATGACCAGGGCTGTAGACACGATCGCTCCTAAGCGTCCTCTCCCACCGGGCAGAGCCCGCTCTTCCCCTTGGTATACTCCTGAATTGAGGGCGATGAAGCAGGTTGGGAGACGACTAGAGCGTAGGTGGAGGAAATCACGAGATGAATCTGACCGAACACACTTAAGAGCCCACTATCGGGCCTATGCTGTGGCGGTGAGGGCGGCAAAAAAGAGATTCTTTTCCGCTTCCATTGCCTCCTCACAATGCCGTCCGGCGGAGCTCTTTCGAGTGGTGCAAGGCCTGGTCCGTCCAGGTCCAAAGGAAGACCTGATTCCACCCTCAAAGACCCGCTGTGACGACTTTGCCAGGCATTTCAGGGAGAAAATCGCTCAGATTCGTCACGAGCTGGACACCACTATTGATTCAGAGGTTTCAAAGGAGACACCAATGCTGCCGTCTGGTCCAGATTTATTGGATGAATTTCAGTTATTGCGGCCCGATGATGTGGACAAGGTGCTTGGGCGAGTACGTCCAACCACTTGCCTTTTGGACCCTTGCCCGTCTTGGTTAATAAATGATTCCAAGCACGGGATTGGAACCTGGATCTTGGAAGTGGTTAACGCTTCTCTGAGGGAGGGTCGGGTGCCGGCCCCTTTGAAGGAGGCGGTAGTCCGACCGGTCCTGAAGAAGGCGTCACTGGATCCAGAGATGGCCACTAATTATAGACCAGTGGCCAACATCCCGTTTCTGGGCAAGGTGTTAGAACGAGTGGTGGCGGGACAACTCCAAGCACTCTTGGATGAAACTGATTATCTGGACCCATTGCAGTCCGGCTTCAGACCCGGGTACGGTACTGAATCTGCCTTGGTCGCCCTGTATGATGACCTGTGCAGGGAGAAGGACAGGGGGAGTGCGTCCCTGTTGGTTCTGCTGGACCTCTCAGCAGCTTTCGATACCATCGACCATGGTATCCTTCTGGATAGGCTTGCGGGATTGGGGGTTGGAGGCACTGCTTTGCAGTGGTTCCGCTCCTATCTCAATGGCCGGTTCCAGAAGGTGGTGCTGGGGGACTATGGCTCTGCGCCATGGCAGCTATGCCATGGAGTACCGCAGGGGTCCATTTTGTCCCCTTTGCTGTTCAACATATACATGAAACCGCTGGGAGAGGTCATCAGGAGGTGTGGGCTGCGGAACCATCAGTACGCTGATGATACCCAGCTCTACCTCTCGTTTTCCACCAATCCAGGTGAGGCAGTGGCTGTGCTGAACCGGTGCCTGGCCAAGGTAATGGGCTGGATGAGGGCCAATAAACTGAAGCTCAATCCAGACAAGACGGAGGTCCTGTTGGTTGGTGGATCGGGCTTCGGAGAGGGTGAATTGAACCTTGTCCTGAATGGGGTTGCACTCCCTCTTAGGGACAAGGTCCGCAGCTTGGGAGTGCTCCTCGACCCAGAGCTTTCACTGGAAGCTCAGGTAACAGCAGTGGCGAGGAGTGCTTTCCTCCAGCTTCGGCTAATTCATCAGCTGCGCCCCTATCTGGAGAATGACTGCCTTGCGACAGTGACACATGCGTTGGTGACTTCCCGTTTGGACTTCTGCAACGCGCTCTACGTGGGGCTACCCTTGAAGACGGTCCGGATACTTCAATTGGTCCAAAATAGAGCTGCCAGGCTGCTGACGGGGACTGGACGTTATGTTCACATGACTCCAGTTCTCCGTCAGCTTCACTGGCTTCCCATTGAAGTCCGGGCCCAATTCAAGGTGTTGGTTATGACCTATAAAGCCCTAAACGGCTTGGGTCCTGGTTACCTGAAGGAGCGCTTACATCCTTATATGCCCAGCCGCCCCCTGAGATCGGCGGGAGAGGCCCTTCTCCGGGAGCCCTCCATGGAAGAAGTTAGGAGGGTGGTTACTCGGAGGAGGGCTTTCTCAGCGGTGGCGCCTAAGTTATGGAATGCGCTCCCCAGAGAGGTCCGCCTGGCGCCGTCGTTATTTGTTTTTCGGCGCCAGGCAAAGACCTTTTTATTTAAGCAGTATTTTAAATGTTAATATTATTGAATTTTATTTGGCCAGGGCGGCTTGTTTTATAGTGTATATTTGTATTTTATTGTATATATTTTAAAATGTTATTTTAAATTTTTTTTGTTGTAAGCCGCCCCGAGGCTTCGGCGAATGGGGCGGCATAAAAATGTTTTAATAAATAAAATAAATAAAATGCTATTTTGGGATGCATTAACAGAGTATTACTTCCAAACCATGAGAAGTAGTTTCTCTATACTCCTCAACAGTCAGATTTCATCTGGAATACTGTGTCCAGTTCTGGGCACCAAGATTTAAGAAAGATGCAGGAAAATTAGAAAGGATTCAGGAGGGCAACAAAATGATTCAGGGTTTTGAAGCACTGCCCTATGAGAACAGACAGGGAGAACTGGGCATGTTCAGCCTTGAGAAGAGAAGACTGAGGGGGGACATGATATCCCTCTATAAGTACCTCAAAGGTTGTCACAAAGAGGAAGGCCAAGATCTTTTCTTGCTGATGCCAGAATGTACAACATGGAATAATCCATTCAAGTTGCGACAACCCAGATTAAGGCTGTATATCAGTAAAAGCTTCCTCTCTGTCAGAGGGAGCTTCCTCACGACAGTGGAACCACCTGCCTAGAGAGGTGGTGGGCTTTCCCTTTTCCCTTTTAGAAGAAACTGAATGGCCATCTGAGTGGGCTGGTGTGACTTGGTGGCCTGCAACAGCAGGGGGTTGGACCAGATGGCCTTCCCGGCCCCTTCCAACTCTACTATTCTTGCATTTGGAATATTTGAGGCATAGTGTGGGCATGCCGTGACTTTCTGTTATGTGTAATCCTGACCAGGATGGGTGTTTCAGGTACTTGACTAGTCATATAGAACCCATGGTCTGTTTTAGGGGTGGGGTAACCCAAACAACCCACCTTTATGGGGTTTACATGTAACAAGAGCCACAGTGTGCGTGTGGCTCACACTGAATCCCAAATGCCTAAAATGGGATGCCATGATGAAAAACCCCATGGGAAAATTCATCCCTGATAGCTTTCTGTGACATATGAGCTATGCATGTTGGTTATGCAAGGGTTGCTTATTGGGTCAAGTCATATCTGCTTGCCTGGATTCAGATGACATGACAAGACACCGCAAACTCAGGGGGTGGTTTGCAGATTCATGACTGCTCACATGTTATCCGAACCTGGCCTTTGTGCTAAAGGAGTCCAATAGGAAGGAGAGTGAGCACCTCCTTGGGAGCAGCAAATGCTCTCATTGCTTCATCCCTCCTGCACAATCCATGGTTTTTGAAGCCTTAAACAGTTGCCTGAACCAGACCACTGTGTAGCTATTTAATCAGTCTTCAAAAGGTTCTCTTCCATTGGAAAAATGCATGGTATAGAAATAGAGCAAAAGGACTTGTCAGAAGAGCTAATTTTTTAGACAGTGATGGATAGATAAGCCCCCATTCTTTTGCTTAAATACTAAATATAATACTGCCAAAACTTAATTATAAGCCTGGTTTGGGCCCTAGAGCCTGTCTTCGATGCTCAGAAACATCTGTAGTTATTAAAAGGATGGTGCACAAGTTTGCTGTGCTTTTCCTTTAACATCTGCGTAACAATAACATGTACCTGACAGATTAGGTGTGAATACTTCTGTGGAAGAGGGGGTAAATTCTTGATTTGAGGCTCAGCATCTTTATTTAAATAACAATAAAAACAAATCAACTATTTAGCAGGAGTGTTCAGTTGCAGAGAGGGTAAACATGAAGTCATCCAGTACATAGGACAAGAGAATTGTAGCTTCCGGATGCATTAGATGGAAAATTATATGCAAGGTCCTATCTCAGGAAAGCAACATCCACTGAACTATGTAAAGTGAAGCTGACCCCAAATCTGAACAAGACCTAACTGAATAACATGGCTAAACAGTGCAACTGATTAAACTCATCAGTGTGCAATGAGTATGAGCAAGGCTTGGATTCATTCTTCCCGATTACTCTATCCCAATCTGTTGACTTCCAGATGTATTGGATTAGAACTACCTGGCACACCCAGCTAGTGACTTGAAAATGGCTGATCTAAAGATCAGCCCTTTAACTTTTACAATTCTAACTGAGCATGGTCATGGACATGGTCATCATCCTTTCTACCCAAAAGACAGGGTTAGGGTAACATATGCTTCTTTAAATGAAATACTGTATGTGTGTCTTCTATTTTGTTTCCAAGAATTTGCTATGTAATGTTAACAACTTAAATTGAACTATAAAAAGGTACATATGTCTTTTAAATATTTATTTATTTATATTGCGATTTATATCCTGCCTTTTTCCTACAAGGGGCTCAAGGCAGCTTAGATCCTCCTCCTCCATCTTATCCCCACAACAACCCTGTGAGGTAGGTTGAGCTGAGAGTCTGTGACTGGCCCAAAGTCACCCAGTTGGCTCCATGGCTGAGCGGGGGCTAGAACCCAGATCGTCTGAGTCCCAGTCCCAGGCTCTTAACCACTACACCACACTGGCTCTCTATATAAATATAAGATGAACTTTTGGGTATAAATTTGCATTTGTGTTTTGAAAGCCATTATTGAAATAGTCTTGCAACATTCATGGCAAATGGTGGAAAGAAAAGTGGAAGCTTATGAACCATGTTCTTATGCTGACATATTTGCACCGACACAGTCAGAACTGCATTAGCACCTGCATTATAAATACTTCTCTCCAGGGGCCTATAAAGTGACATGAAAAGGTTTTCCTGTGACAGAAACATGTTGAGTTTCTTGCACTGAGCAGGAGAATAAAGTTAACAGTTCAAGTGAAGAAATAAATTGCTTTTTTTTAAACCTGAAGACATAGTAAATGAGCACAAACACCTGATGTATAATTACTAATTAAATATTTTATTTGGCCTAATATAGTGTAATAACTTGTGCCTTAACCACATTGAATACAATCACTTTTCCTAGGCATAATTGTGCGATGACTTTTATAACAGATATATGCTATTTAACTGTTCTGTTCTTTGTGCCATAGGGTGTTAGGCTAATATAACTGATGAAAAATGCTGATCTGTTTATAAGTACACACAAGCATACTGTATATACTGCATGACTTCTTTCTGTAACAACTATAGATGTTTTCTGGATATTTCAGTATTTATATGGTCACTTGACAATGATTCAAAAGTAGTATTTTGTGACCACATCTCAGCATAATCTACTTGTTTCATTTCTGCAAATATCTGTCCAATAAAAATACCTGTCACCTTGTTTTTCTTTCTTTCATACAGAACTTTTAAAGGTTTTACTGTTCCTTAATTCTCAAGCAAGTAGTAAAAGCTGATACATTTCTTTTAACATGATGATTCATTGCTACTGCTGCATTTTTTACCCCAGGAAATTCTTCCACACTTCTCTAACAAGAGCATAATAACATTCATCAACTATCTATCATGTGTAATCAATGTAACGACCAGCATATGAGACAATTGTAGAGTCACATGCATTTTTAACTGTAAATTGACTTTAAATAATTACTTTCATAAGAAAATGTCAAACAATCATTTTGAAATTGTGCTTCCCTGTTCTTCTACATGATCCATTGCACTGACTTAATGCTTGAGGGTTTTGCAGTAAGATGATCCGGGTGCTTACTGTGTCTGCCAATTATGGTAGATCACCTAAAGTTTTAATTAGCAGCAATTTCAGCCTATTATAGCTACTGTACAGAAGAAAATAGACATTAATTTTCCAGCCCAAATTGCAGGTTTTGAATTTATTGCAGTTAAAATTTAGTTAGATGGCTTCTTGGTACCCTATTAGGTATGACACAATCAACCAGAATGGGAAAAGGGCATGAGGTAAGCTCATTGTGGAGCATAAGCCTGTTAAACTAACTCTGGTTCATTTGGGAGACACATTAAACAGTAAGAAACAAGAGATTATGCAACTTTCCAGCTTTGTTAAAAGCCAGTCTGGTAGCCTATTGCAAACTGATTGGATTTGCTGTTATTTAGCACCAGCCAATTATATTTGCTCATTAACACTCGGTATGTTGAACAAAGTTAAAGAGCAGCACTAGGACAATTAAATACCAATCTCAATCAACTCTAGAGAGATTTGAACTGATTTCTCAATTGATTTCTTTTTCCTGTGGAATATAATGGAAGCACATACATGGACAAAGGCAGGAAGGAGCTGAAAGCTTGGCTGTGAAACAGTTTAAGGGAAATATTTCAGATATTCAGTATAGATAATTAGTTCATCTGAACTGAAAGTCTGAGATATTTATATAGATATATTTCTCAAAAGTATAAGGATAGGTTTGAGTGACTACCTAAGTTAAGAGTTTATGCCTGGAGATGATGGAGAGAAAAACATGATGACATAGCTTTTTCCTCTCTTTTTCCCATCCCAGTTCACAAAAGATCACCTTTTTGTTTTCACATAAATATTATATCCATGTGACAGTCTGGTGCATGAGTTAGGAAAACACAGGTTTTAGCCATAGTAGTTTCTGCAGTAACTACTGATGTGGACAAAACTAAACATGGAGGAAAGGAGTCATACACTGAATTGCTGGAATCTCCTCAGACTAAGTCAGAGTTAGCAATGCAGAAATCAGCCAAAATAGGACTTGCTTCAGCCTATTGTGGATCTCAGGCACTCTCCTTGTTCTCTGCCCATTTGTGAGAGTTATTGGAGAAATGGAGTTAGGGAGGGTTGTCTATGAAGTGCCATAGCAGGGCCTTAGACTTCAGGCTCTAACCACCATCAGAACATGGGACAGGTACATTGCTAGGAGCATGATGGGGTTCAGAAGCCTTACTGATTTGAAATGGATCTTATTTAAAATTGGACTCATTTAGGATAACCAGTGAAATACTTGCAGTTCATTCCAATAGGGTAATCCCAAATTAGCTAGGTAGGTATGAGACTTATCCCCAAAGTTGTTGCAGCTTGAAAAGGAATTTACTCATGTGCACGGGGAAAAAATGATGGAAGGAAATGAACTGTCAAGAAATTATGAGAATGAACACAGTCTGCAGTAAATGATGTTTGATAAATATGTTTTGCAGAACTGAAGATGGGGTTTAAGTCATCAGTATGTGCACTTGTATCTCCATGGATGGTTACTGCATTAAATTTATTGCCTTGAATTGAACAAATTGCTTAAACCATGTACCTTCTCACATGGGAGGTTGGTGGTATTGTTTATGGGAGCTGCTTAATAAACTTCCTGTCCTGAAATGCTTGCAATAAAAAGCAAGTGTGACTATGTTGAGCTATGCTGCTGCTGCTTTGTTAGGGCTTTGCTGGTACGTGCTATCAAATTGTCTCAGACCTTTTGTGACTCACTGATGAATGCCCTCCAAAAAGTCTTTGTCCTTGACAGCCCGTTGTAAACTGTTAGGAGTAACAATGGCTTATAAACAAGGACTGTGATCTCACTTGGAGAATAGTCCATCATCCTTCACTTATTTTATGTAATAGAGAACTTGGCTATTGGGTGGTATAGAAATGTAATAAATGAAACGAAAATTTCTATGGTAGCCACCAGGAACATTCCCAATTCCATGGAGGCAGAATGGAATTACACACATACTCATGAGAAGAAAGCGTTAACATTGTGACCTGATAAATATGATTTCACGGAGGAAAGAAGGAAGCATCCAAATATGTTCAGTGTCACTTTCAGTTGCATCGGCTTGAAGAATTATGTGGAATGCTGAGGAGACATATCCTCATGGCTCTTTGACTGTGTAAATACATCCTAGAATTCTGCTTTTGGCTACATTCTCTTGGAAATGTAAATCTCACTCTGTAAAACTGAAGATCTAGCTAAACGTATATGCTAGAGAACCTCCAGGGCTTCGAGAAACAGAGTTCTCCAGGAGGACAAAAAGAGTATCTTTACATTATGTGTAACTTCTATAAGGAAAAAGAAAAATGCAAGTGTTTTCTAGGTTTTAGTGTTTTGAACCTCTGGGTGCTCTATGTTCGTCTTCAAAGTGGCATAACAAGAAAAGCAGTGAAATTATGAATGTGATACACTCATCAGGCAGTATAGCTCAGAATATGACAGCCACCTCCCTATTGCATAATACCAGCAGTTGAGCAGCTATGTAGATTCTAGACTTAATTATCCTTTGGAGGCCTTCCTAGATGGCCTTGTGCATAACTTCAGCTGTGATACACAGATTTTCCCTTCCAGCACTATCTTGTTGCCATTTCCTGCTTTAAAGTAAAAGCACTCCTGTTTTAACCCTTATCCTAACCCTGATATGTCAGAATAACAGTAAAATCCATTTGCTATCCCTGATTGCAAAAAACAAAAAAACAAAGCACATGTGTTCTGAATTACTGAAATCATAGCACTCTCTTGACTGCAGGAATAAGATGGCATTTGTGTCTACTGTCCTGAGCACCTCGGCCTCTCCGGATGGCTATGTGGAGTGGGTAGGTGGGTGTCTGAGACACCTTGGACCTTGAACCCATGTTCCAGTCCTAGCTGCTCCATGCAGTCTCAGGAATAGGAAAACTGTTCCTTTAGGTGGGACCTAAATTTTACATTGTTGGTGGTCTGCTTAACTTATGAAATAGAGTGAGGATGCTCTCTCTATTGTGTCAGAAATGGGCATAGAATTAGCAGGTACAGAAAGGTTGCTACACATTGATTGCAGCATGGTTTAGCCTATAATCCTCAGTACTGTTCATCAGTGCTGATATCAAAACTCTTGACTTCTGTAGTCAGTTGGGGGATGCTGTGAGGTTAGAGGACTTCTCTCAATCAATCAGGTTCCTGGATTGACTTATTGGTTGTTTCCTCAGCTTAGAGTGAAAATGTTCCCAAGTATGATTTTTCATTTACAGAGAAATGCATACATATACAAGAAAACATAAATGAACCTACCTTGTGTAGCAATATAGTGGTTTGGCCTGTGATATCCCTGAAATAAAATATTTAAAAAAGCATTTTGTGTCAATCTGGAACACAAGCTAAGTATGATGTATGAACTATAAACATGAATATCTACAAATAATTGAATGTAATGCTGATTAAAAAGCATATTGGGTTAAAAGGTTTGGCTTTATGACCATGCAGAAAGGAGTAATAGCCAAAGCTGCGAATGATTAGGTAGGGAATATAGCTATTGAATTCTACAGGATTCTTTCGCTTCTTTTCCAAGGAAATATTCTATTGGTCTTTGCAAGTAGCAGTAACATTTCTTTGTTAAGGCCCTTTCAAGTATCAAAATACTTGCAAGCACTGTAAGGCAATGTTTAAGTTATCAGTGCAGTACATTACCCATGAAAAAACTGATTTTCTGTGCTATGACCCCACACAATTGAGATAATATTTGGCACCTCCATTCACATCACTGAAACAGCCCAGAGAGCTCTGGCTATGGGGCAGTATAGAAATGAAATTAATAATAATAGTTACTTGTCTCATCAGCACACCCTGATCTGCTAATTGGGTGGCAGTAGGGTGGGGAGAGAAATAATTATCACTGTGTAATCACAAATCAGTATTTTTTCATTGCTTACTATGGAGAGCTCAGTAATGTGTGAATTAGACCTAAGTTGTTACCTACTGGACATTCTTTAAGATGTGCAGGATACTTTTTATATATAAAAAAGACTTTGCCATAACAGGTAATATAAGTGCACAGAATTCTATAACTGTCATATTATAGTTACTTATGAAAGATTATTATTTTTACATCTCTTTTGCATTCACTTTTGTATGAATATGATGTTAATGCTAAAGTAATCCTAATTCAATTAATGCTTTTGAAGCAGGACATGTATATATATTTGCCACTGCAATTTATAACACTTGCTTTTCAGGTCTATTTAAAACCAATTATTACCAACACACATAATAAAAGATGAACTTGAAAAGCAGAAATTGCAGTCTGACAGTAAAATCCCATTTTTGACAGTGAAACAGTTACTGTTTTATCTCGATCACCTTTATTCATCCAATCAGGGCATAACAGTGCTAAGAAATCTTTTGGAATCTAATTTATTCCTGATTGGGAAAAATGCCATTTTATGGAACATATGCACTCTGATAGTTTGCTTAGCTCTAACTAGAAAATTCAATGGAAAGTAACCATACTCCTTTCTCTGGAAAGCAAGACTAATTCAGTCATATGCCAGATGAGCAGTAAATACATGAAATACTGATTTTTATTTGGTATCAAGGCCAATAGAATTTACATTGCATTGCTGTTGTTATTGGAACATCTTTGCCAAGACTCTAACATAAATATTGGTGTATTCACATCTGATACATAATATTTCCAAAGGTGCTTTTAAATAATGGTAGATCTATACCTCCAACCAAATAAAGGGAGAAATGTGAAGTTATATTTCATACTCTCTAAAATACTAGACAAGAGAAGGGTGACAAGGGGGCTATGTGCCAAGGTAGACAACAACCCCTATGTGGAAAACACCTTTAATTGCTCCATCTGCAAATGGTGATTGACTAAACAGATTAAGCTATTTCTTCCATGCTACCACAAAAAGCCAAGTGAAGTGTGGTGATGTGGAAACATTGGCTCAATTAGTGTTGAACGCATGCACACAAATGGCCTGTGGCATGGCGTGAGCCACCCTACGGAGCAATTTAAACTGGCTTCAGTATGACCTTAATAATGTACACTTGTCCAAGGATATTAGGGGTAGTCCAAATCGTATTACTGTGGTGTGATGACTTCAAACAGTCAATGAAGAATTATCTGCCTAAGCACTCACCCTGGTTATGCCAGTATTAGCTCAGATGTATGCCTGAATTAGCTACCATTTAGGGCAAGCCAAGGGGCACCATCTCTGATGTTGAGAATGCCAAAGAAGAAGCGAGTTAAGGTGTTTGATGCAAATCCTTTGGTCTTCATTTAATCTTTATTTAACACAATATAATGTGTTAAATAATAAACAAACATTTCTAATTAACTAAAATGCTCTAAATTCACTTTTGGCATAGCCACTGCAAAGTATCAAAGAAAAGCACAATCCAATGCATGTTTATGCCAGGAGCTGCAGTGCTTTGTTCTGTCTAAACAAGCATAGGATTTTGCCTTAAGTTGTTTTAAGCTATTAAACATGAAGATATGTATGGATTTGAAAACGACTGTAGTTTCTTTATAGGCTTAGAGTTTTAAATGGCATTGATTCTTCCTTGATTTTCATTTGATTTCAGTCTTTCAGTGCCCTCCAAATACTGTCTCTTAAAGAATTTATTCTAATGTAAAACATTAAGTTAACATGATGCAGTATGAACAAAGAAGGGGCCTTCAATAATTGAACAGTGTACATATTTAATGAAATGTCTTGCTTGCATTAGAAATACTGGTTAACAGATGCAGACTAGGCTTTGAAGGCTGCTTAAAAGTGCAGAGATGACAAGAGATTTCAAGTCACTGCATTAGGAATTATGGAGTTTTGTCACATTAATATGCAAACAGTTCCCCTTTAAAAGGGCATTATGCCAAGATGTTGACAGAAAACGAAAATAACAATGCTTTGGTCCACATATGCTTAAGGAGGAAAAGTAGCCAAATACTATTATCGCAAGGCTCTGTTCCAGAACACAGCAATTTTGGGGAATGACTGATACAATTTTCTTATTAGCAAATCTTTGGTACTTTTAATGTCAACTTTAGTATACAACTGGGGTCCTCTAACTATGATTTCTCATAGTATTAAGCAGCTGCCAGCCTGAACAGATGAAAGATCTCTTTTAAATAGCCAATAGCAAACCATTTTCTTTGAAAAATACTCTTAATGGATGAGCATACGTACATCAATATAATTTCCATTGATGTAGTCAGAATTTAAGTCTCCTTCAATGGGCTGCAGTCTAACTCGAGAATGATCATCTGAAACAGAACACAAAAACACGTATCAGATAATTCACATTCCACTCAGGACTGTTGTCAAAGGCAGACATGGGCAGGCAGACATCAGCTGAGGACCCATGCCCCAGATGTCCCCACTGACAAAAGCCCCCCGCACTTGCTTTCCTTTTCCACCACTGGAACCTGCTTGTTCGACTTGCTCTGGTCCAGACAAAGGTGGTGAGGAGGAGGGTCAGCAGAGACTACGGCCTACTTGCTCCATGGCTCTGTCAAGCAAGCAAGGGACAGCAATGAAAAGGAAGACGGTGAAGAGCCACAGTACCTGGTGGCCGTGGTGGCAAGAAGGTAGACTCACCAGGGAGGGGCCCCACTGAGGTTGCATTGCCTTGGGGTCTTTACTTCTGGCGCTTGCACTGATTCTACAATTACCCACAAAATAACAGGATCGCATATGCGTGTCTGCATTACAGGGAACACTAGATGACCTCTGCAACATACACTATGATCTTGTAATACTATGAGTAGCTTAAAAGGCTACGATGGAGGCTATTAAGGAGAACAGAGCACAGGGAAATAAAATGAAGTATCTATGTAAAATTTTGTGGAAATCATGCTAGAATCACAGTTTTGGGATGCTTGCTGATGCAGACTTCATTAGCTGTTAAACAAGGATGCAGAAACCATGGTCCATTTTAGATCTGGAAGTCTGTGAGTTGCCTTGACTTGCATCACAACAAGATGGTATGAGCACAGTACCAACAAACCGGAATTTGGGAAGGTAGATCGTGAAAATCTGCCAGATTTTTACCCTCTTACGGGATTCTTCTTACATACCTAGGCACCACACTTTGGGAAGGTTGGCCCAGAGTGAATTTTCAGGTTAATGATAATTTCTGGTTAGCATACTTTACATATTATGTTGCAAACCCGTTTCTTCATGGATCAATAATACTTATTTAAGGTAAATTACTTCATTTGCTTGTCCTTTGTAAAACACCACATCTTCTGCTTCTTCCAAGGCCATTTTAAAGACTTAATTAGAAGCCGGCTCCTTCTGTATTCCCCAGAGGCTGTTCTGTTTACTCCAACCAGAAGAATGACTTGCTAGGATGTGAACAGATATGGGAAATACAAGGGAGGACTCAAAAAACACAGGAATTATCTCCTGGAAGGTGGGCCCTTGTAGTACAGGCTTCCCCAGCTAGGAGAATGTTCTAGGAACTCAGCATCAGTGTAGCCAGCTGGGTTGTTGTGAGAGGCTGTGTTCCATTTCAGTGAGGTTTTTTTTCCGGAGACTCTTTCAACACATTTGCCTATTTCATGATGGCTGATTTACCCAAGCAACATGCAGCAATGACATTTTGTTCAGCTGAGTGTTCAGCATTTTGACCAAAACCGGCATGACCTTGTGCCCCACCCTTCCTATTCACCCGATCTCACCCTGTGCACCTTTTTTTTCTTTTGGTTTCCCCGGATGAAAAAAGTCCTCAAAGGGAAACATTGTGCAGATGCAGAACAAATGAAACAAAAAACGGAAAAAGCACTAAAAGGCCTCAAATGTGACATGTTCAAAACCAGTTTTGAGCCATGGAAAAATAATCTTGGTAGATGTATTGCATCAAAATGGAGAGTACTTTGAAGGTAACTGAAGTCTGAACGTGTAAAAATACATACACAATTTTTAATAAATAAATTCCTGATTTTTTTGGGGTCCCACCTCACGCTACAAAGTAATGGGCATTGCTAGAATAGTGGCTGTTCCATGTTACGGAGATGCTGGCTAATCTACATGTGAATATACAAAAGAGGTTACCTGTCATTACCATGGAAAAGACTGAAATGCATCAGCACTGTAATTGCTCCATGCTGCAGTCACAATGCTTGTGAATCACCACTTTTATTTTTAACAGGTAGCGATTCTGTCAGGAAAGAAGAGGTGGTGCCATTTTTGATATTTCTATCTACTAGCATCTGCAAGGTTTCTGAAATGCAGCTTGAAATACAGCTTTTATGTCTGAATCCACAAGTCTGTCTCAGTTTGCATAACAAATAGTCACACAATTGTCTTGGATCCAGACTCTGGGTCTGGATTTTATGGTGCTGTCATTGCCCTGCCTTATTAACTAAGATCTATGAGAAGTCCAGATGATGTCTTTAACTCATAACCCTCCTGCTTCTTCTTCCTTTTCTTCTCTCTCCTAGCTATGAAAAACTGAAAGAGCTGCACTCAGTCTATCGGCTAAGAAGAGACGAAAGGGCTATATTGTTAGCATTAGGACTCCTCTGACTGGAAGCACATTTTCTCTGAAAGGGAAGGAGATCCAGTGGAGGCTTCCATTGGGAAAAATGTGGTTTTTGTTGATTCCCCATTCCCAGTGCAGCACCTGCCTCACTCCCCACTTCTGTAGAATCCCCCAACCCTCTAGGGTTGACTTGCAGAATGCACAGGGGCCTATAGGGAGAATATTAAAATCCACCCCCTCCCTCCAGCAGGAGTGTTCCACACATACATTTTCATGCAAAGGAACCCTGGCTCCAAACCACTGCATTTAAATGACTGTCAAATTGTGGAAATTGTTAAAGGTATGTGTTGGGGGAAAGATGATTTATTTTAAAGTGTTTTGCAACTACCACACTCCAGTAGATGAATAATACGAAATCTGGTTAAGTATCAAGAAAAAACATGGCATTCAAGTGGAGATGGTACTGGTTGTTTTAGAGATGTGTGATTGAATCAACACCATATCCTAAAATCAACATGAAAGACATGTTTAGCTCAAGCTCCATTGGAACACGGGTGACTTGTTCACTTATAAGACTTTTTTATTTTTTGTGTTTCCTTTGAGTAGCTTCTGCTGGAAAAACCCTTTCAGTCTGTATAAACCTCCACTCCAAGGAAGTAAAATCTCAGGCCTGTGGACCAAATCTGGCCCACCTGGTCCATCAGGGTTCTCCAGATAACCATACTCCTGTCCTATAGCCCTACTCCCTTTCCCCCATCTACTTATTGTTAGGTACCATTTTTTTCCCTAAAAGCTTGAAATGCCCCTGGAAGGCTTACTTACTAGCAGTAAGAGGTTCAGGACGCAATCTTGTAAATATGTCCATAAGGCCCCAAGCTTGGAGGATTATGAGCATCCTATGCAGCACAGGAAAAGCAGCATCCTCACCTGGTCATCCTCCCTCCTGGCATTTTTAACTAGGCAGGCTTTTCTACCCATCTAGACGAACGGAAGCAAATGGGCTGCAGAAGCATCAAGATAGGTCAGATCCTCACCTCTCCAGTCTCCTTATCACCCCCCCCCCCACTTTCTTTTTCTGTCGAGGATCACTGTCCTGTCCTTAGAGCTGCTGATGTGGCCCTCTCAGCTCCAGCCTTAGAACTGGAGCACAGTCCCCAGCTTTAGAACTAGGAATCCAGAGCTCCTATGGCCCCCTCCGACAATTGCTTGGAGCTATAGGATCATCGTTTGGCCACATCCCCCTTACTGTCCACCCTGTCCTCCACTGAATGCAGACCCCAAAGAGCTTCTCCGAAACTGAATCTGGCTCTAGGGTTGAAAGTGGTGAGAAATCCTTGTGCTCTACTCTTTTGTATATGACTTTAGTCATTTAGTAAATAATCCTCTGGAAAAACTAGCTTTTTGACTGTGCTGACTCCTTAAAACAAATATGGATTAAAACATGCAGATGACTTTTTGCTAAAGCACGTATTTGCTTAATTTGCTATATAACTGCTAAATACATGACTGTGAATGCATCAAGGCAGTAGTTTCTTTTAAAACCCTTTTGCCCAGTTACTTTCTAGAGGAAACCGCATTTTCACACATACAGGTGCACACATGCACTCACAGAGGTGGGCAGAATCTGATAGGCAGCGAGCGAAGGGAGCTTTTATGTTGCTTTATGGTGACTTTACCTTCTGCTGCCATTTACATGCTCTGTTGAAAAGGAACATGATGATCATGACGATACTGGTGCTGAAACGTTTTACCTTTATGTAACCGTGCCAAAGCCACATTGACAGAAGCACACCGTTATTAAAATGCAGTACTAGATATTTTATAGGTTTGGGAAAAATTCTTGTTGGCTATATAGTGCATGATACAAAACGGTAGCCAGAAATGAAACAAAATGAAGCCTAGTGGTCTTTAATGGCTTAAAATTAAAAATCTCTTTCACTGATAGAAGGCTTCAGATAGCAAGAGGACTGGTGAACAGCCTGTAGTGTAAATGTGGGTCGTGACCCAGAGGCACCTGTGCCCTCAGCAAAGAAGCACCAGCAGAAGGAGGCATGCCGCAGGGAGTCCATGCTTCATTTTGTTGGGAATCTGATGTCGAGTTAAGATTTGCAATGGCTGTCGTGGGAGCGCGATCACTTTCAGTATGTTCTGCTTCTCTATATGAAAATACAGCCAGTATTACAAAGCACGCTCTGTCATTATAGGGGAACGAATCCTGCTTCTTTTGGATGTAGGGTGAACTGCTTCCATAGCTTAAAATGGTTTGCTTATTACTCAGATTCCTTTAAAATAAAACATGGTTGTGGTTAGAAGGAAGTCTGTTGTACTCATAATCTTAGCGAAAAACAAACAAACCTTTAGATGACATTAATTCTTCCTTCCTTTATATTGTCAGGCATTTCTGTTTGTTGCAAGCAAATAGCCTGTTCAACATGCCCTCTACTGTATTTGCTACATCATGTTCATGTATGAGTGTGCTTAGCATTTCCCAAAAGCTGTATTTCAAATCTGTGATTATTCTGTTTCAGCAGATGTTCCACCTTTGCATAATCCCTATTCTAGGAGGGTCCTACCAGAACCCTCCCCTGATTAGAGGTCTGAAAACTTTTGAGGGCTTTCTTCCTGGAATACCAGGAATTTGTATTGTTAATGCTATGATGATTTAATATGTTTTATTGGTACATTTTATAGTGTTTTAAAATATGCTGTTGTGAACTACCGGAAGAGCTTTGACTGTTGGGAAGTATAGACAATTACATAAATAAACAATCAAATAAAATTCAACACATATTTATATGGTCCTCTTTGGAAACAGTCTTCAAAGAGGAATGCTTATTATAGGTAGTAGTATTTCTCTCTGTGGTTAATTGAAACTCTGATTCCATAGGAAATTAAGTCTGGAATCCAAATCACACTTAGTTACAATCAAGCATTATAGTAACTTTCAGAGAAGTGTTATGATTGGCTGTAAGCTACATGAGGTATGATGTCATACACTATGTTGATTACATAATAAATAGGGCTGAACTATCTTTGAATGGCTTTTGTTTTTCTCACCAAAGAGACAAATTTTGAAGCCACTACAATTGTGCCTCAGGGTAGCTTTGCTTTCTCTTTCCAGGGGGAATTAGTAAGCCTATTTATATATTCACTTATTTTTTATGCCACCCAATAGATGAGGTTTTCTGGGCAGTCAACAAAAGTTGTGAAGGATGAATCTGTGACTGCCAGTGGTGCGGAGGTAACCACTTCTTTGTATGCCTGACACAGGATGGAAGATTAAGGCACTACTTTGATATAATACACAAAACATCCTCCCATACCAATACTTTCTACTTTGAAAACAAAGCAAGTACTTGATTGTAATGCAAGAATCAAGACTTCTTGTTCAAGAGATGTGTGAGATATATATATATATTTCCCCCCCAGCATATTCTACTGATCTTACATAGCTGGAGGGCTTGTTCTCTGGTTTAAGTTTTCACTTCAGACTTCATGCTTGCTGTTAACAATTTCTTCAATAATTTTTAAAGATTCTTTATTCAAGGATACTGGCATTGAGATACACTTTAGGGAACTGCCCTCCATTATAGTGTGAAATCTTAATTTCACACTAGGTCATAGCTCTGCGCAGTTATGCCTTTAGAAATATTATTACTATTACTAATATTATATTACATTTATAGGCTGCCTTTCTGCCTCTTGCAAGGACCTAGGCAGCTTACAAGTTTGTTTTTTCTCCATTTTCTCCTTATAACAACAGCCCTGTGAAGTAGGTTAGGCTGAGACTGGCCCGAAAGTCAGCCAGTGAGCTTCATGGTTGAGTGGTGACTAGAACCTAATGCTCCTGAGTTCCAGTCAAACATACTATCCAAATATGCCACACTGGCTCTTTAGAACTACTTGCTTTTATGTTCAGACTTGCTTTACACATTCATTTGTGACCAGCAGTAAATGACTTCTTTAGTGGCTTGTTACCAATATTCAGGTTCATGTTGCTTTCACAGGATACAGCAACCTCTTCAATTGAACAAACAGCCTTTTTAACATCACCCCGGGCTGACTAAAGCCACGAGGTCTCCAATTACCTTTAAAAAACACAGCCAATGTTGCTGTAGCTGCTCCATTACTGTGATTGGGATCAAAATAAAGGTATGAACAACAAAAGCAAATAATTAAAGCCTGCAAGTTAACAAATACTTGATTTTCTAGGGTTCCACAGATGTTCTGTGGTGGTGAGGATGATGCAAAAGGTGGATTCTGTAGCCTGACCTATCTGTGTCTTGAGACAAATAAGCACACAGTCTGCTGAATGGAGTTGGATTAGCTAAGGGAACACATTTAGACTGCTAGTGGATAAATTCAAAGCAAGGATAAGGCTCAGGGAAATTTGCAAGTTATGAGTGTAATCTTGGACCAGGTAATACATGGTGGGAAGTGCTGAATTTCAGCAGACTGGCCTCTCACAGGAAGTTGAGCCCTCTGAGCAAGTTGTTCAGAAGATTAGACTACTGAAGATAACCAGGAATATCTGTGCAGCTTCTGACTGGCCTAAAGTGCCTGCACTTTTCTTTTGAGACTGCTGACCCACCCTGAGAAGCAGGGAGTAGTGATCCGCTCCCCACTGCAGGTCTATGAGAATGTTCTGCCAGAGGCAAAGTATAAAATGGTGCCCCACACCTTTTCCATTCTCAGAAGCCTATCAGACTAGTAACGGAGTCAGTATTAGTGATGGGACTACGTCCTTTGTTTCACCTGAGGTCCGCAGGGTTCCTTTGCAAGCTCAGGGGCGGCTGTATGGCATATACAGCTCTGGCCCCCAGCATGTCATATCCATCCCTTGCATCTGCTGCCTGAGAGAGCTTCCCTCTGCCTACTTCCAGTCCCTACAGGATTTCAACAAATTCTGGCTCCTGACAGAACCTAAGCACTCCTTCAAGGTTGCTTCAACCAGGGCACAAAAAGGCACACGATTTTATATTTCTTCCACAAATCATTAGGAGCATTCATTTCAAATCCAGGTGATTAAAAATACGACTACTACTGTGGTCTGGACTGGACATACCCTCTTCTCGCTAAATGTAATAGGGTCTCTTGTACCTTCTTGCCTAATTCACCAAATTTGCTCATTCTACCAGACATTCGCACTTGACGCTAACGTCTAAAGAGGCTTTATGCATTAATGCATTCTGAATATGATCCGATGCATTTCGGGCAGTATGAATAGTCCCAGTGCACCTGGTTCATTCCCAGTTCTTGCTCTTTAGATGATGATGATGATGATGATGATGATGATTATTATATTTCTATGCCGCCCCTTGCCGAAGCCTCGGGGCGGCTTACAACACATCAATGTGTACATATCCTATTCAAAGGTAATCTAACAATATTAGATTCTCATTTGTCCTCATTCCACCAATAACTGCCCCTGTTTATTCAGAGGAACTAATGAATGAGCTATGTTGTTCTGCAATTATTTGAACATGCTCCCTCCCTTATTTATGGCAAGTCAACGCAGAACAACACAATTCACTTACTTTCTTTGTGTGATAAAGCTTAAGGTGGAGGAAAGGTTTGCACGTATCTAGTTGAGATTTGCATTCATAAAAATTTTCTGAAAACGTAACTATTCTATTTTATGTATTCAGTCGTGGTATATTTATCTTGTTTAGGGTTTAGATTATATTGTAAGCCGTCCAGAGGCGACAGTGATGGATGGCCTATAAATGGCATAAATAAATACATAAATAAATATTATAACATAAATATATGTTATTCTCTCACTTCAAAATTTATTAGTAGTATGATTATTATTAATAATTATATATTGTTATACCACACATTAGCCAGAGTTCTCCATACCAAAAATAAATAAATGCAATTTAAAATAATGGGGCACAAAGCTCAATTTGCTTATTGCAGCTTGCATCCCCCCATTATTCTTTATGTGATTTTTGTTTGCAGTGTTCCCACTTGAGGCCTAGCCCAAAAATCGATATCATGATTTATTATGAAGCTTGAAGATAACCAGAAGTTCTGTGTTGCTCTTGCGAATTGGCCATTCTTATATCCAATTTGACTTGCATTTGCTAATATTATTCCTGTACATACATTAGCTTCCATGCAATCTTGGAATGCGTGGAAGGCTCAACTTTGAGAACTCATTCTGATAGAAAAGGTCACACAGTGAAACACAGATAAAGGAAAAAAGACTATGAATTGATCTTGGTCAATACTGCCACCTTCTTTCTTATCTTGGTAATGATCCTGAAAGGGGTGTGTTGATACATAAAATTAAATGTTTAATTTAATTTGAATAATTCTAAAATTATTTAGGCTGCTTTGCATTCAGAACCTGTATAACTAATTTTAAATTCTAATTTTGGGGAACATTATAAATAGAACATTAAAATTTAACTTGAAAAACTTAAGGTTTGTGGGTTGGTTTTTTTTGTTTTTTGTTTTTTTGGGGCAAGCCTGACACTACAGATTTTATTATTTAATTCTGAACCTTTTAAAAATAAGACATTTCAGAATCAAACTCAATAAATTAGGCTAATTTTTGGGAAAAGGTTCTATTTAAACCCTATTCTTAAATTCTATTTAACTTCTTATAAGAACAGTGATGCTGTCAACTTAACCTAGCAGTCTTTCTCTGAGAGTATTAGTTTAGCGGAATTCGCATATCACTGCAAAGAACCTTGTACTGTTTCCACTGTGTGCAGAATTTTGCCCAAACTTACCATGAAGACAAGCATGTGTTTGCCTGGGCAGAAGTCTCTGTGATCCCCACTCTGTCCTCCTGCTCTAGCCATGCATCCAAGGAGCATCATGAGCATAATGAGAGCCAGTGTGGTGTAGTGGTGAAGAGCGTGGGACTGGGACTCAGAGGATCTGGGTTCTAGTCCCCGCTCAGCCATGGAGCCAACTGGGTGACTTTGGGCCAGTCACAGACTCTCAGCCCAACCTACCCCACAGGGTGGTTGTTGTGGGGATAAGATGGAGGAGGAGATGTATGCTGCCTTGAGCTCTTTGTAGGAAAAAGGCAGGATAAATAAATAAAATAATCTCTACTGCTCACTTATTACTTTATTGCTCCCAATCGACTTCAGCAGCATTGCCCTGAACTGCTGAGGTTTTGAGGCAAGTTGTCCCCTCTCCTGAATGTTTCTGCATTTCTGCAATGCTCTCAAATCACTCGAGCCCCAAAGGAATGCTTGTTAAACCACGCTAAACCATTTTGCTAAGATTCCTCCTTCTCCTTCCATTCATTCCCTGTTTCTGAAAGTAAAGAGGGAGACAGGCACATCACTTGGGCAATAAGGATAAGGCAGGTGATGCTACATGTGTTGATAGGGAGCTGAGGCCAGTATTTCTTTATTAGATTTATATCTTGACTGGTGACCTCACTTGGTGAACGGCTCACCTGGGCAACACTCTTGCCAGGGCCTTGCTGCAGCAGGGTGTTCCCTCCCTAGGAAGCTGAGATTGGCTCTTCTGTATGATGCGTTAAGCAAGCAGCGAACGCTGTGCCCATTTTGTTGGATGTCTACTGCCTTTAAGACACACTTTTACTCCTGTGTTTATTGCTTTTTCTGATGTAGTGGTTTTGTGCAGTTATTACTGTAGTTTTATTGTTCTGGTGCCTAGTAAACATAGGATATGATTAATAAATGTATTAAATAAATGTTAAATAATAAAATTCATTATTTTTTCCTACTTTAAAAAAAGCCATTTAAGTTAGTGATCATCACGACTCTCTGTGGCAAGGAATTTTATTAGATTAATGTCATGATGCATAAATAACTGCATTTTTTGCTCCATCAACCCAGTTGCTATCATTACAAGCTAATATATTTTATTTACTCTGTGTCCATAATTCATAGTTTTATCAACTCCTGTCAGGTCCTCCCTCAATCATTTTTATTGAACTAAAATGTACACAAATGTTTAAGTCTTTGCTAATTTGTATTATTCCAGGTTTATACTGACAACCCAAACACACAGTTTCTCATTTCCTAAATACTGATGACATTGCAATTAAATTGAAATCCCAGTGATCAAAGTAACATTTGCTGCTCTCAGAGTCTTCAGTATAGCTTGTGAATTACAATGGACCTGTGCATCTAATATTTTATCTTATTTTCCCTTTGGTAGCTTAAAGCAAGTATCTCAAAATGATTGCATGCAGAGGTAGCTGACACAGCTAAGACTTAGAGAGGAATTAAGTTATCTAAAGTTCACAATGACTGAATAAAAGTTCATAAAGGAAGAGGGGAAAAAACCTGTATAATTTAATCTCCCAAATCTGATTTTTGCTAATTTTTTAACTTGAGTAATCAATATGCTTTTACCTTTTAAAAAATATTGCCTCATTCTTCAAAGGACAGACTTTTACAAAAAATGCAACATTTATGAGAAATATCTATCTACAGAAGTTATTCTAAGTCAGAAAACATAAATTAAAGTATTCTGCTTGTTCATAGAATCATAGAATAGCAGAGCTGGAAGGGGCCAAGAAGGCCAGTGGGTCCAACCGTGATGTTGCAGGACACCAATTTATATCATCCAACTCCAACGACTGTCCAGTTTCTTTCTGAATGTGTCTAGTGTGGGAGAGTCCACAACCTCTCTAGGCAACTAGGTCTGCTGTTGTATTGCTCTGACAGTGAGAAAACTTTTTCTGATAACTAGCCTGAATCTGAGTTGTCACAACATGAGCTGATTATTCTGTGTCCTACACTCCGGTATGAGCGAGAAGAGATCTCGTCCTTCCTCTTTGTGAGAGCGAAGTTATAGGCTGCTGTCACACCAGAAGGTTACTATATTCTACCCACTGATGAACTGATTCTAAGAAAGATTCTGGACTGCGCAGAAATGGATAGACTGACTTTTTCACTGAAGGAGAAAGAAGGCACTGACTCCTATCAAACTTGGGATTTTTTTTATAATTGGCTGGAGAAAGGGGACTTGGTGTAGATTTAGAGATGTTGTCAAGTTATTATAAACTGATTTGAATATGTTTATAGAATGTTTCATTTATTTATTTAAACAACTTATATGCCACCCCATTGCATGAGCCTCGGGGCAGCTTACAATCATTAAAATCCCATATAAAATACAAAAAAATCATCAAATAAAATAAATAAATAAAATAAAATAAAATAGTGGATCCAGCCTGGTCAATTTAAACCAACAAATAAACCACTAACAGTTAAAATAGCGTTTAAATAAAAAGGACTTGGACTGGCGCAGAAAAACAAATAAGGACGGCACCAGGTGGACCTCTCTGGGGAGCGCATTCCATAGGTTGGGCATCACCGCAGAGAAAGCCCTTCTCCGAGTACTCACCCTCCGAATATCCTTCACGGAGGGTTCCCGGAGAAGGGCCTCTGTTGCTGATCTCAGGGGGCAGGAGGGCATATATGGACGCAGGCGCTCCTTTAGGTAACCAGGGCCTAAGCCATTCAGGGCTTTGTAGGTGATAACTAGCACCTTGAATTGGGCCCGGACTTCAATGGGAAGCCAGTGGAGCTGACGGAGGACTGGGGTTATATGAGAACAACGCCCAGTCCCTGTCAGCAGCCTGGCAGCTCTAGTTCGCACCAATTGAAGTATCCGGACCATCTTCAAGGGCAGTCCCATGTAGAGCGCGTTACAGAAGTCTAATCGGGAAGTGACCAATGCGTGTGTCATTGTTGCCAGGCATGTGTCACTGTTGCCAGGTAGGGACGCAGCTGATGGATCAGCCGAAGCTGAAGGAAAGTGCTCCTCGCCACCGCTGTCACATGAACTTCCAACGATAGCTCTGGGTCGAGGAGCACTCCCAAGCTGTGGACCCTATCCTTAAGAGGGAGTGCAACCCCATTCAGGACAAGGTCAAAGTTCCCCATCCCAAAGCCCAACCCACCTACCAACAGGACCTCCGTCTTGTCCGGATTGAGCTTCACTTTATTGGCCCTCATCCAGCCCATTACCTCAGCCAGGCACTGGTTCAGTACAGCCACTGCTTCACCTGGATTAGTTAAGAAAGAGAGGTAGAGCTGGGTATCATCAGCGTACTGATGATTCTGCAGCCCACACCTCCTGATGACCTCTCCCAGCGGTTTCATGTAGAAGTTAAATAGCATGGGGGACAAGATGGAACCCTGCGGAACTACATGGCATAACTGCCATGACGCAGAACCATAGTCCCCCAGCATCACCTTCTGGAATCAGCCATTGAGATAGGAGCAGAACCACTGCAAAGCAGTGCCTCCAACTCCCAATCCCGCTAGCCTATCCAGAAGGATACCATGGTCGATGGTATCGAAAGCCGCTGAGAGGTCCAGGAGAACCAACAGGGATGCACTCCCCCTGTCTTTCTCCCTGCATAGGTAATCATACAGGGCGACCAAGGCAGATTCAGTACCATACCCGGGTCTGAAGCCGGACTGAAATGGGTCCAGATAATCAGTTTCCTCCAAGAGTGCTTGGAGTTGTCCCGCCACCACCCGCTCTAACACCTTGCCCAGAAATGGGATGTTCGCCACCGGTCTATAATTGGTGGCCACCTCTGGATCTAGGGATGCCTTCTTTAGGACAGGCCGGACTACTGCCTCCATTAAAGGGCAGGTACCCGGTCATCCCTCAGAGAAGTGTTGACAACCTCCAGGATCCAGGTCCCTATCCCGTCCTTGGCTGTCTTGAGTAGCCAAGATGGGCAAGGGTCCAATAAGCAGGTGGTGGAACGTACTTGTTCAAGCACCTTGTCCACATCATCAGGCTGCAATAACTGAAATTCATCCACCAATTGTGGACCAGACGGCAACATTGGCTCCTCCCCTGAAGGCTCTGAGTCACTAGTGGAGTCCAGCTCGTGACGAATCTGAGCGATTTTCTCCCTAAAATGCTTGGGAAAGTTGTCACAGCGGGCCATCGAGGGTGGTACCAAGTCTTTCTTAGGGCCTGGGTGAACCAGCCCTTGTACCACCCGAAAAAGCTCTGCCGGACGGCATTGTGAGGAGGCAATGGATGCGGAGAAAAATTTCTTTTTTGCCACCCTCACCACCACAGCATAGGTTCGATAATGGGCTCTTAAGTGTGTTTGGTCAGATTCATCCTGTGATTTCCTCCACCTACGCTCTAACCGTCTCCCAACCCGCTTCATCACCCATAATTCAGGTGTATACCAAGGGGATGAATGGGCTCTGCCCGGCGGAAGAGGATGCTTAGGAGCGATCGTGTCAATAGCCCTGGTCATTTCCCCATTCCACAGCTGGACCAGAGCTTCGACAGGCGCGCCAGCCTTGTCAACTGAAAATTCCCCCAGGGCCTTCAGGAAACCATCCGGATTCATCCGGCTCCGGGGGTGGAACAACACAATCAGTCCGCACCCTTAAAGAGGGAAAGGCCGCTCTTGAGCTCAAACCTCAAGAGGAAGTGGTCTGACCATGACAGGGGAGTCAGACCTAAATTCCTCACCCTCAGATAACCTCTTCCTGCCCCGTTGAGAAAACCAGGTCCAGAGTGTGTCCACGTTCATGGGTCAGGCCACTGACGTGTTGAGACAGCCCCATGGCCGTCATGGAGGCCATGAAGTTCTGAGCTGCCCTGGTCAGATCCATCTCAACATGGAGACTGAAGTCCCCCAGGACCAACATCCTGGGAGTCCTCAACACCAGGTCCGAGACTATCTCCGTCAGCTCAGGCAGGGAGTCTGTTGGGCAGAAGGGTACACGGTACACCAACAGAATCCCCAATCTGTCTCGATTGCCCAACACCAAGTAGAGGCACTCTAGATCCGGCCTCGAGAGAACAGGAAGCCCCGTGAGGGAGATGGAAGCTCGGTAAACCAAAGCGACTCCCCCTCCCCTCCCCTCAAGGCGTGGTTGCTGCTGGACCAGATACCCGGGTGGGCACAGTTGAGAGAGGGACACATCACCTGCCCAGGTCTTGGTTATGTAAGCCAGGTTGGCCCCCTCATCCACAATCAAGTCGTGGTTGAGGGATGACTTATGGACCGACCTGGCATTAAGCAACAGCACTGTCAGGCCTGAGGGGCAGTTGACAAGCTTACCTGGAGCCCTCCGGCTGGGGGAGTAACCAGAAGGGGGAACCATCTGTCCCGCCTTCTTCTATGCAGCCCCGTTAGACTGCCAATGCCATAACGTCCATTGCCCAAGACCACCCTAATGGTGGCGCCCATATGCTCCCCAGGTGCAACCAGGTCTGAATCCATAAAATACTCAAATAAAATCACCTAAAACAATTAAAAACATATGTTTAACATATGTTAAAAAATACGTAGCAGGGGGTTGACCCAGTAAGTCTGATGTATGTGATGATTGATGTTTTTAGTATTAGTTTAAAACTTTAATAAAATTTCTTAAAAAAAAAAGTTTACTATACTCGTAGCTACAATGGGTACCATTCGGGAAAAGAAAGGTACTTTTTAGCACCAAACTAGATGTATAGGCAATTTGATTGAATCTTAAACATGTCCATGAGTGAAGAATGTATAGAATGGGATCAGGGAAGCAAGTTTTAGTCATTAAAACTTGAACAAAAGAACGGAATGGGAAACAAAACACACCCTACCTGCTTCAGGGTACTACTTTTATGCAGCTTTCCCTAGCTTGGTTTTAATATTCAAAATGAGCTGGGCAGTGAGAAGACTGGTTTAAATCTATGGAAAATGAGGAGGTAAGGTGAGGAAGATGCAGTTTCTGCCTCCTGCTCTACTTCCTTCTTTTGATGTAATAAAATAAGTTTCTGTCCCTACTTTACATTCGAAAGGGATTAAGAAACATCCAAATGTCCCACTCACACAGGCTGGCATGAAAAGTCCCAGTGAATTAAAATTAAAACAGTTAAAATACAGTTAAAATTCTTAAGTGCTGCATGTGCCTCATTTGCATTGCATTTCCCTTTCCACCTTGTATCAAACCACACCTGTAAATAGGTACACAAGTGGTAACTGAGCCATTTTTAATTCTAATGATTTCAATACAGGAGGATACCTTCTGGTTGTCCATTTTGTTCATCAGGATCCTAGATATCAGATGTAAAACCAATTTTTCAGTGAAATGGGACTTTGACCTTCTCTGCCATGTGGCCCTCCATGATCCTCAAAAAATGTTATGGGTGGTCTCCTAAATCTCCACAGAAAATTTTGAGGGCAGACACAAGGCAGGTTTGTGGAGGGGGGAAGTTTGTCCCCTCCTCGTTTCACTCATGGACAGCCTACGCCATCATTATAATTATAGCTATTAGTACTGGTTATATTCCTTTCCACCGTGAGGACCTCAGGCTGGCACATGTCATTTCTCCCTCCCATTTTATGCACACAGCAACTCTGCTTGGGATGGATGAATCTGTTTCGTTTTCTCTAGCATCCAGGTCTTTACATTTTATGAAGAAATTTGTCCATCTTGGTATGCTCTGATCCTATCTGGTCCCAGTCCTGGTCTGCACCACCCCACAGTGGCTCTCCAGGACCACTTACTCTGTTCTACAGTCTTTTGAATATTGAAGGATTCCCCCCACCCCTATTTTTATTACAGTGCTTAGAGCTCTGTTTACTCCAGGCACCCAGAGCTGTATATCGGTGGGCACTGTTGTCAGTTACTAAAAGGAATTTACACAGTAGTACAATTATGCTGTCAACACTTACATGCAATGATATTCCCATATCTATTCTTCATGCGGTTCTCATCTTTTTTAGCTGAATCCCATGGTGCAGACTGTCCTTCAAAGAAACTCTGTGGGAAAAAGAACGGGAAACAAAAATAATGCTAAGGAAAAGGATATATAGCAATCAACACATTAAAAGCTAACAGAAAGAAAACGCAACACAGCAACTTTGAAAAACGTAGAGTGTCTACTGGACTGTAATGACTGCTGTTATTTGGCTCTTTACCTGAGAAAGTATTACATTTCAGAAACAATTAATACTATTTAATTTTAATATTTAACAGCAGCAGCATCCTTCTTTGTAAACACAGTGTCTGCATTTCTCTATGAGAGGGCAAAGCTCATAGTATAGTGCCAGACCAACAGGACACCAAGGATGATGACAACATGACAATGTGAAAAGTTTTAAAGATACATCCTAAAATGTTTGGGCACCATGCATCTTTTGAAGATTTCAAGTCTGTTCAGTGGGCTACATGAAGCATTGCCTAATATGGAAAGTCTGGTTTTTTCTGTTGCAGGTCAGTCCCTTTTTTCTAAGTAAAATTTCTAGAAAACTGATGCAAGCGTAACATAGAACACATTTAACACATCAGCCATGCCCAAGGGAAAAAGCCCTTCTAAGACCCACAGCCAACTAGGAAACTGTTTTGCCAGTGATACCTTGCACAAAAGAAATGGCGGGGGGGGGGGGGGGAGTTCCAACATGACAATACTTCATGCCAAGGTTTCCATAAATGTCACCCCTGCAGCTATTAGCTTTTGCTCCACTTTCCACAGCATCTGATAATATCTGATTATCAATCCTTTTGAATAGTCTAGAAAAAGGATATTTGAGGTTTTATGACAGCACCAAAGATCTCAGGGCCAATTCGAACATGCATTATTAACACAGCATAGTCTTCACCTAGGCGGAAATGTTTGTACACTAGAACTATACCCCTTGTGGAAAATTTAAATCTTTTCTTTCTGACTTGTTAGCTGTTTCATTGCATCATGTTTTTTAATGTGGGGATTCTCCGAAACAAGCAACACTACCTCCTCTAGAAAATCTGTGCTTTTTTCAGGGCAGACTCATATCTTACAATCATCTTGTCACAAGCACAGAATTTTCAGTGGTCCAGACATCAATTTCCATAGGTACACATCTCATGTTTTCCCACCACTTCTCACATATTAGTTCTTATGTTAAGAAGGAAAGATGGATCAATTATATAATTTGTTTTATTTATATTGTGATATTTTATGGTTCTTCTATTAATGCATTGTGGCTAATTTTTGTTTTCATGCCTCTTATTTTGTTTTTTATGCCTCCTTTTATGCAACCCTGATATTGTAGGGTAAAGAGTGAGTAAATACTGAACAATCAAACCTTACAATTGGCCTTTCAAAATGAAATTTTGCCCTTTCTAAATTGTGCCCAGTAAAGTCATATTGAACAAACCAGAACAATCATAGCCAATGTAAGCAAAGTTCATCATGACAGGGCAAATACAAGCAGGTATTTGCGGGGAGGGGGCAATTAAATGGACTGGAACAACTACATGACGCTTCTTGCTTTGGGCAAGCCAGTCCCTGTAGAATCACTGAGGGCCAGGGTGGAGCAGTGGTTAAACTGCTGAGGGAGGATGTGGGAGGCCTCGGTTTGAGTCTCTATTTGGCCATGAAGCTCACTGGGTAACTTAGAGCCAGTCACTGACTGTCAGCCAAATCTACCACAGAAGGTGGCTGTGAGGATAAAATGGAAAGGAAGAGGCCTATGCAAGTCACTCTGGGCTCCCTGTAGGGAAAAGGGTGGCATATAAGTATAATAAATGAATAAATACATAAAATGAAGATTAAGGAAGAAATGAAAGTTGTATATATCTAGTGGCAGCTGATTAACCAGCCTCTCTATAGTTAATTTTACTGATATGCACATATGTTTTATTAAAATCATTATTTGCAATAGTGAGATTATTGAATTCCCAGGAGGGAAACCTGTTTTCATTACGTTGTTTTAACATTTATTTGACCACAGCACAGTAGGATCTAACCAAGTGAATTCAAGAATTAGTCCGTTTAGCTGGGGGGGGGGGGGCACACATTTGTCAGTCAGGATTTAGTTGTCTGAGGAATGGCATTCCCTGATCCAATGGGAGCAAAGATGCATCCTCGAGTGCCACATGTCCAGGATACAAAACAAACACCAGGCTCAAATGGCACTGGAGAGTGTGTCCTAAAGGAACCTGCAGAAGCAAGTGCCAACATCCATTCAATGTGTTCTGAATTTCAAACTTTAGCTTCCAAGGTGAAAGAAACTGTATTGGAATCCTGCTGAAAAGCTGATTATTAAATATGCCCAGACAATGATCATATATTTTCTCCTTACTTAGGGAAATGTGGAATGCTTGTAGAAAAAGCTCTTCAAGCGCAAGAAAAGTTCAAGCAGAGACTTTGTTAGGGGGCAGCACACTAGGACTGGAATCCGCATCCATTCTGAGCTCTGAATCTGTGGGAAGCCAGCAGCCCCACCTCCCTGCTCTCCACAGGCACTTGCTGAAACCCAACTCCACAGGTGCTGATAAACTCTGTTGCATTTGATCAATGCAGTAGCTGGCTGCTGCCCCAACCCTCTTGGATCTTTCTGCCTTTCTCCATACAACCCACCATACATTCCTTACAAATAGGGATGTCCTTAGAGAGAGGCAGAGAGAGAGACTTTTGAGGATGTGCTAATCTGCACTTGCACAAGCCCTGGTTTTTCGGGACTTTCTTTTAAAGAATGGGAAATAGGTTATTACTTCTAGAAGCACTGTATCTAATTGTGTATTTGCAGTATTCCACTAGAGCACAGCTCTACCTAGATTACATAACAGAAAAACAGGGGAGGAAAAGCTCATTGTATAGAGCTCTGATCTCAGTTCTCCAGCAAAACCTAAAGAAGATAAAGTAATCAACAGCCTTGTGTAGAAAGCTCTAAGAGAAAAACAAAGCATCTTCAGGTGCTACAGGGACTTGATTCTACCTTCCAGTCATTCCTTCCAGAAATAAAGTTGAAGAGTTGCTCTTCTAAAGACTTCATTATCAGATAAGAAACACCAGGTGATTCATTCCCATATGATAATGAATTCCAGCATGCCAACATAGTCAAAAGACAGTAAAGTAAACGCCTTAGCAGAAAAAACTCTGGCAAGAAATAGCACAGAGGCACCAGCTCAGGAAAAACAGGAGGTCTGGTTAAAGATGCCTGATATAGGCACTGAAAGAGCCACAACACTGACTGCTTACGTTGCTTAAACACAGGAGCAGTGATCAGTAAATCATCTTCCCATTGAGTCCAAATCTATTTAAATGCTGGGACTGGGCTTTTCTTTTCCACCAGAGCAGTAAATATTCAGTGGTTTTATTCCCAAGCAAGGACTGCAACCCAATTTTTCTTCTTGCTCTTACATAGCAGATATTCAGAGTCAGTTCAAACTGCTGACTTAACTCCTGGCAGCTATGAATTTTATTCAATTAACAATGGTAAATTGAATAAAATTAGTCAACCTTGTGGAAAGTATTTTCTGATTAGTAACCTGATTAGTAAATCTTGTGAAAAAGATATTCTGCTATCACTTGCTGAATGCAGGTGTAAATGTTTTGACATGCCATCGTAGCTCCTTCTCTCCTCCCCAAAATACAAACCGTCCAATTGAGGAATAGAAATCTCTGTGCTCGCACAAGCCAATTCATGCTGGTCTCAGCTTATGGTAAAATACATGGGATAAAATGGCTAGAAAACTATGTGGGCTAGCCAGAAATTGTGACTCTCGTGGCCTAAGCTACAGGTCCCCCCTTCTTCAAATTTGTCTGGGACTTTAAAAAAAGCATAAAATATTTTCAGATGAAATAGCATCTGGAGCTACATGGTTACATTAGCATGTAAGCAAACTAGTTTTTACCCTTTGGGTATTAATATTTTTCCTCTGTTTTCAGTACTTGTGGGGGGTAGACTGTGGGGTGAGGGTTTCTGGGCCAAACCTGGGCACTAGACCTCCTGAAATTGTCCATACCTGTAGGAGGTTCTCTGAATTGGTCCTTAGTCAAACTTACAGGAAGGAAAGCCAAGGACAGTCATTGAGGCTGTAAAAATCTAATTGAGATGCACGGGGAAAAGAAGGAAGAAAGACTGAAAAGAACTCTTTCGAGAGCTACCAAAATGTGAAACAGTCTATGGAGGAAGAGGCATGAGAGGGGGGAAAAGACTTTTAATGCAAAGAAGGAGCTACTTGCTTTAGGCCAAACACCTATTCCAAGGCCAACCAGAGAGGGGAAGGCAATGCAGTCAGATTGGGTTAGAAAAAGTGAGAGCCAGTGTGGTGTAGTGGTGAAGAGCGTGGGACTGGGACTCAGAGGATCTGGGTTCTAGTCCCCGCTCAGCCATGGAGCCAACTGGGTGACTTTGGGCCAGTCACAGACTCTCAGCCCAACCTACCCCACAGGGTTGTTGTTGTGGGGATAAGATGGAGGAGGAGATGTAAGTGCCTTGAACCCTTTGTAGGAAAAAGGCAGGATATAAACTGAATGAATAAATAAAAGGCACAGGTGAGAGCAGCATGCTATTTTTATGAGTCCTGAGATGTTGAGCCTCTTCCAAGTCAAGGGCTCAACTCAACTTCGGAGAACCTCTTGGGGGGATGAATTCTGGAGGTGGGTGGAAGCAAAGGAAAAGGCGGTGGGGCCAAAATATCAGCAATATCAGTTCTTACTGTCAGTAACTAAGCCTTAGGATAGGCATTACATCTTTCTCGAATGGGAAAAATCTGCAAAAAATGGAGAAACCACCAGGCAGTGGGCAGCTAGAGTCAGAAGAAGGGGCAGGGCCTGCTGGGAAATCCCAGAGGACCAGGCTAGGTGTCCAGGTAGGTCAGAATTGGGCTGCAAGCCTGAGATGCAACACAGTTGAGACGGCTGAAAGGCAGGTGCCAGAGTTCAAGGAAAATGGGGCACAGGCTATTAGCGACAGTAATGGCAATAGTATGGAAATATGTAATGTATAGGGTTTGAACAGGGAAGGGAAGGAAAAGACTATGTGGCTGTTGCAGCAAGATTGGTATGGACCAGGTGGAAGACAAGAAGATAGGCAATATAGAGTTGGGAAATATCCACTGATGGACTTAGGGTTGATTCTGGTTAGGTTCTTTCTGTGTACATCATCAGGCACCTGTCATACTGAACAGCAAAAGTCAGGCTGTCATTAAAGTACTGTGCAGCCATTACTTCTGGGGAGAGTTTACTGGAGAAGAGAAACTGGATTAGGGCTGCTGGCCCTCGTGTGCAACCCATGTTCTGAAAAAGCACACATGTGCAGGCAGGGACTCTGGACTCTGGTGGCACGGCGAGAGCATCCATGTTCTTTGCAGGCATGTCAGCTTTTTCAGAAGTTATAGCACACATGCAAAGGATGGGGATGAAGCTCGTAGGCCTGATCCTGCAAGTCCTCAGCTATGCTGACTCTGCTGAAGTAACAGTCCTCTCTTGTTGATCTGTTAATAAGCCTGGCCACGGATGTTGGCTTCTCTGCATCCCCATGGACAAGTCCCCAGTGCAACTTCTGAATGGGGCTCAAGTCACCCAACCATGTGAGCAGCAAGGACAGACTCCTCTATTTAACTACTTTAAGGTTGCTCTACAGAAACCAATTTAATTTTATAGACTTCTAGCGACTTTTTCATCTTTTACATTCTAATACAAGCTTTTCCAAAGGGGAAGATTTTTTATATGGAGCTTAGTTTGCATTAATCTGAAGAATGTACTGGGAAGAACAATTAAAATTCAAATTTAGCAATATACTCTTTGGCACTGTAGTTAACTGTAACTTAAAGTAATTTATCTTCCACATATATCTCTAAAACAATGAACAAACTGAGCTGATAGGTTTTTATAATTCTCCTCTTACAGGAAGAATCCCCATGGTACAATATACACATTTAGGCTGTAATTAATGTACAAGGTATATTATTTCCAATTTGTGTACTTAAAATTTAGCCTTGTTCTTTCCTCTTCTGAAATAAAAATGCTATCAGGAGGGCTGAATGAATGCTTTTTCTGCAGTGTTTGTGTCATTTTTACAAATAAATCCCACTTTTTATTCTTTATAGCATGTAATTAAAAGTGTTGTTTCTGACTACATCTCATATATTCTACAGCAAGTCAGTGAACCTTGGAAACACTCATAATAGTAGAAAGTCTATAATACAATAACATGAAATCACTCCATGAATATCAACTAGTTTGCATTTTCAGAACCAGCTCTGAGCACTGTGTGTAAGGAAAGTGCACTTTCCACACCGACAAGCATATATCTCTTTTTTCCTAAGCAACACACATGCCCTGTGATTCAATAGCCTTCCTCAGATTACCCTCTCCTCCCTTCATCAATTTCCATGAGATGTAATTACACATCCCAGTTGCCCAACCCAAGAGATTGCAAGTAGAAAATTTTATCAAGATATTTAAAATGAGGACTTCAGGTTTCTGCAAATGGATGTATTATTACTCATAAGGGTGCTGATGTCAGGGTTATATATCACATACTGTAGGTCTCTCATGCAGTATGGATAAAATTTTCAGATGTTTACTACCTTTTACAATTCAGCTCCATAAAGCATGGCTAAAATGGGTATCCTGGAATAAAAGGGAAGATCACAAGTTGTTGCACTGTTATTTTAGGGGTGTTTCATACATTTGACAGAATTAACGTGTAATACATTGCCTGGACTGTACCACTTGGGGCTGCTGCTGGGGAATTGCATGTATATATGGCACATAGAAAATGAGCAAAACAGGAAGAAGGGTTACTTTATCCACGAGAGAGTATTCAGACATGCAGTCTTGCAACTTAACATAGTAGCATCCAGGAACCTGATTCCAATACATGTCTCGATGGGCTATTACAGGACATCTAGCTTTTAACTGTCTCTTTTTTCCCCAAAGAAATCAATGCATAACCTTTAATACCTCACACCATCAAAGTACAGAGAAAATCCTAAACTAATATTGCATAATGGTAGCTCATACACTCATTCGAGATTCAGTTTATGCTTATTCTAGCTTCTAGGACTGGGATACTTCACCACATTTTCCCATGCAATTCACCATTTTAAGGCTGTTACCTTCCTTCAGCAGCAGCTGATCTACAGTTAGGGCTGTATCTTGACAGACAAAGCTTAGCCACAGTCACAAAGGCATGCCCTGGTAACATCCCGGTTGGACTATTGCAATGTACTCTATGTGAGGCTGCCTTTGAAGATGGTCTCAACTCTCCAAAATAGGGCCATGTGATTGCTAACAAGAACTAGTTCAAGGGCCAGTTCTTTATCATCTACACTGGGTACCAGTGGAAGTCTGGGCCTAATGGAAAGTGCTTGTACTTACACATAAAGCCCTAAATGGCTTGGGTCCTGAGTAGGATGTCCATCTCCCATGTGTCTCTACCCATCTGTTAAGATCAAGTGAGGTGGTCCTTCTCAAGGCCCCTTTCCCTAGGCAGGTGTGGGGGATGTTGGCTAGAAGGGCCTTCTTGGTAGTTGCACCGACTCCAGAGAGGTGCACCTGCTATATCATTGCTATAATTTCAGTGCCAGGCAAAGAGATTCCCTTTCTTCAGCTATTTTAAAAATGGATTTTAGTGGTTGATTTTTAACTGACCATACATTTTCTTCTTATTCTTATTTTTATTATTGGTTGCTTAATTTAAATTTGCATATTTTAATGCATTTCTGTAATATTTTATTTGTGATGTATTGTTTTATATTTTGATAATGTTGTTAATATGTTGAATATGCTACTTTTATATCTGATTTTAGAATGTTTTGTTGTTTTAATTACTGTAAGCCACACAGAAAGCCCAGATATGGGCTATTGTAGGAGCATACAAATTGAACTAATTGAAGGAACATACAAATTTGAATTGAATAATAAATACTTAAATAAAACAACGTATTGCTTACATGATTTTTAATAATTGCTTACATGATTTTTGCCAGGTTGAATATAGTGAGCTATAGTATTTAATTTCAAATATATTCCATTATGGTTTCTAATGTGTGAGGCACAAGACTTGGTTTTCTTCCCTTATAATATTTCTCTGACCTTGGCTAGTTTCTACAGGGGCAAAACTTTAGCCATTCACAGGTGCTTGCCAGCATGCAACCTACAGGGGGAAGGAGACACAGGCCAGACCACGGGCTGCCAGTCAGGATTTCCTCCACTCAGCATGAAGATTTGCAAAAGCTTCTGTAAGCGTGTTTGGTTGAGCCACTGATAGTGCTTCCATAACCAGGGCCCATGGGAAGAGAGGCTTCCTGACTGAGGGAGTTCTGTAAGCATTTTCCACTTCTGTAGACCTTCAAACATGCAGATACAGAAACCAGCCTCAGGCATGGCTTACATAGATTGCCGCGCACACACGCTACTTTAGGTTTACTGGTGTGCAAGTGAACGCCTCCATAGGGGATTCCAGTGGAACCCTCAGCGCAGTAAACCACTGCCAAGATCAAGTACTAACTGAAAAGCAAACGAGCGATGCTGGTATAGTGTTGCAAAAATATGCATATGTTTATTCCCTTTTAAAACATGTGATATTAAAAAAGGATCGATTTCCTACACTGTGGCTGCTTATGAGAAAAGTTATTTCTAATTTGCCTCTGTGACCTCCTGTGTGTTCCAAAACAGTGCCCTGCCACATTTGTCTGGGATTGCTCTTGAATTACTCTCACAAGCCCAGCATTGCTAACTGTGCATCCTCAGACCATGATGAAAAAGATGGTAGTTGTTGCTTTGCTGCTGAGAGAGCAGAGCCTGTCATTCAGCTATTTATTTGACTAAAGGCAGAAGAGGTCTTTAGCATGCTAAAAAATGAAAGGGGGAGGGTACTAAAAACAAAGGCTGCAATCCATCAATATAATTCAAATAGCCTTAAAACAGAACAAAAAGGTCAGGTGGAGAAATTTTGTTGTTCTGTTCAAGTACAAATGAAATGCCTCAATGACTATTCCTGGATTACCTGTGCACTGTAGCATGGGATGCAGCCACCAAGGAGATGAAATGAATAAATATTAAATACGCAACTACGTAGTAGTAGCAGTGGAATGATGATGATGAACAAATTCTGCCAGACTAATTTAATTTCATTTTTTTGACTGGGTAACCTCCCAGATGGACTGTGGGAATGCTGTGGATATAATCTGTCTAGACTTTATCAAAGCCTCTGATAAAGTGCTCCATGATATTCTGATTACCAAACTAGCAGAAACTGCAACCATTCCGTGGATGCGCAATTGGCTGCAACACTGGACTCAAAGAGGGCTCATCAATGGAATGTCCTCAAACTGGGAAGAGCTGACAAGAGGGGTGCCGCAGGGTTCTGTCCTGGGCCCATTGTTCATCAACATTTTTGTTAATGATTTGTATGAGGAAGTTCATGGAAAGCTAATTAAATTTGCAGAAGACACAAAGCTGAGTGGAATAGCAAATACCCTGGAAGACAGAGATAAGATACAAGGTGATCCCAATATGGGTTAGAACACTGGGTAGAGAACAATGGAATGAAATTTAATGGGACAAAGGCCAAGTTCTCTACTTAAGAACTCGTAACCAAATGCATTACTATAACATGGGAAATACTTGGCACAACAATATTGCAAGTGAGAAGGATCTTGGAATTGCTGTAGACCACAAACCAAATATGAGCCAACTATGTGATACAGCTGCAAAAAGGGCAAGTGCAATTTTGAGCTGTATTAACAGAAGTATCACTTCCAAAACACATGAAGTATTAGTTCCCCTGTACTTAGCACTAGTCAGACTTCACCTATAGTACTGTGTCCAGTTCTGGGCACCTAAGTTTTAAAAAGACACAGAAAAGCTAGAAAGGGTACAGAGGAGAGCAGTAAGGATGATTCAGGGACTGGAGGCAAAGCCCTAACAGGAAAAATTGAGAGAGCTAGGCATGTTCAGCCTCGAGAAGACTGAGGAGTGATGTGACACCACTCTCCAAGTACTCTAAAGTCTGTCACAAAGAGGAAGGAAAGATTCCCTTTTGTCCATTCCAGAGTGTAGGGCATGGAATAATGGACTTAAGTTAAAAGAAACCAGATTTAGAATAGACCCCAGGAAGAAGTTCCTCACTGTCAGAGCTGTATGACAATGGAACCTATTACCTGGGGAAGTTGTAGGCTTTCCCTCACTAGAGACATTCAAAAAGCACGTGGATAGTCCTCCAAGTGGGATGGTATAACTTAGTGTCCTGCAATAGCAGGGAGTTGGACCTGATGGCCTTCTATACATTCCGCTCCTTCCAACTCTACTATTCTATGATTCCATGATGATGGTGTTACAAAGTAAAACATACTGTAATCTCAGGCATGAGTGAGAGGTGGTATCATTTGCCATTAACCAAATCAGACAATGGTTTAAATAATGTTCATGTAGCTATATTAGCAGTGGATATACTGTTTGATGACAGTAACCTGTTTTGTCATCTACAAACCTTGCTGCTTCCAGAACTCAGAAATGTATCTAGATTGTCTTGACTGCACAATAAACTCATACTTATTGAACAAAAATATGTGTACAGAAAAGCAGGTTTGGAACAATGCTCATTTGCACAAAAAATGCAACAGGCATACTTAAGAACAATGTAATTCAATCCACCATACTAGAGCACAAGAAGGAATGATAGTTATCCATCAAGCTAAAAGCACTGACTTCAGCATTCATAAATGCTTCCTCAAAGAACTGAGTAGTAAAGAACATTCTGTTACTTCCACAAGAGAAGAGATTTGATGCCAGGGCAGCTGCTGTTTTCCATGTAACCAGCAACGGACCAAAATACATGGAAGCTAGTCCCTTTCACAATTGAATTAAACACTGAGCTTTGAATATGCCACTCCAAGTACTAAACTAAAAACTTTACATATCCACAAATGAAGGAATTATCTTATTTGAAGATGCATGTTAATGAAAGAAAAGAAATGAACAAGTAAGACTAGTATGGTTTAGACTTTTGTTTGTCTGAATTCAGAAGGGGCTGAGAGAATTGTTACTGGGGCTAAGCAAAAATAATCTACTGCTTCTTTGTGAACATTTCAGATGATTAAAAAGTGTCCACTGTTCTCTTTGGTTATTTTTCAGAGAAGACTTGGAGATGTTTGTCTTTTCGGGAAACATTGTTATCACTGTGGACTGCTTTTGTTTCTCTTCAGTGACATTAACATACAACTGCATTTATTGACTATGGAGCACTCTCACATAATTTAACTCTTTACATGATTCCTGATAGGATGGGATTTTACAGTGAGTCTCAAGAAAAGGAAAAAATGTAGTAAAGAGAAAGAAAGAAATGTTGCTGAAGGTACAGAAGGAAGGGAAGATGACAGCAGTGTAAAGGATAGAAAAAGCATCACACTTGGGGAGTTTTCAGGAAATATTTCTCCTTCTTCAAGAACACCACTTTTGACTTGGAAATCAAAGCAGATTTAGGATACTCTAAGCTGTTATGCAGGGGGCACACTAAACTTAGCTTGAACAATCATGCCAATTTGCATTTTGTGATATTAGTCAAATACCTCCTTCTCAGATGTAGTCACACACAGGATGTGGTCATGGCCACCAATTTGGATGGCTTTAAAACAGGATTGGTCAACTTCCTGGGGAAGGAAGTCATCAATCATGACTCACGGCCACATGCAACCTTCGTGCTGGGAAACACGGCAGGAGGGCTTGCGCGCATATTCCGCTTATGGGTTTCCTGGTCAGCTGGTTGCCTACTGTGTGAACAGAATGCTCAGTTAATGGGTCCCTGGTTTGCTCCAGCACAGCTCTTATGTATTTATACAGACTGATCGCCTACTATTGGTTTTAGGAGGAAAGGAATTGGTTCAAGGTCCAGATTACTGAAGCAGATAGTAGGATTCTCTCTCTCTCTCTCTCTCTTTCATAATACTAGAACCTGAGGTCATCCCATGAGGCTGATTGGTGGGACATTCAGATCAGATAAAAGGCAGTGCTTCTTCAAACATCATGTACACACTATGGATTCCACTTCCACAAGATGTAGCAATGCCACCTAACTCTTCCTATGTTCTTATGACATCAGGAGGAAACCCTGCTGCTCCTAGTATTCTCTAATATTGTGAAACACCATTGTCCTCTGTTTTTGATAATCAGGCTGTGTATGTAGCCTATGGAAGTTATTGACAGACTGGGAGAACCTCGCCTTTTTTTAAAAGTACAAACCATTTTTAGAAAAAGAACCATATGGATGAAATCCCACAGAAAACAGCCCCAAGAGAACTGGGGTGCTCAATGACCACAGAACACTGACTGATTACTGTTACTGTTGTTGTTGTTAGTCGCAAAGTCGTGTCTGACCCATCGCGACCCCATGGACAACCTTCCTCCAGGCCTTCCATCCTCCACCATCCCCCGGAGTCCATCCAAGCTCACACCAACGGCTTCAGTGACTCATCTAGCCACCTCATTCTCTGCCATCCCCTTCTTCTTTTGCCATCTATTGTTCGCAGCATTAGGCTCTTCTCCAGGGAGTCTTTCCTTCTCATTAGGTGGCCAAAGTATTTGAGTTTCATCTTCAGGATGTGGCCTTCTAAAGAGCAGTCAGGGATGATCTCCTCTAGGACTGACTGGCTGGATTGCCTTGCAGTCCAAGAGACTCGCAGGAGTCTCCTCCAGGACCACAATTCAAAGGCCTCAATCCTTTGGCGCTCATCCTTCCCTATGGTCCAGCTTTCACAGTCATACATTGCAACTGGGAAAACCATAGCCTTGACTGTACGCACTTTTGTTAGCAGGGTGATGTCTCTGCTTTTTAGTATGCTGTCTAGATTTGCCATAGCTTTCCTCCCAAGAAGCAAGCGTCTTTTAATTTCTTGGCTGCAGTCCCCATCTGCAGTGATCTTGGAGCCCAGGAAAATAAAATCTGTCACTACCTCCATTTCTTCTATTTGCCAGGAAGTGAGAGGACCGGATGCCATGATCTTAAGTTTTCTTACTGTTGAGTTTCAAGCCAACTTTTGCACTCTCCTCCTTCACCTGCATCAAGAGGCTCTTTAGTTCCTCTTCACTTTCTGCCATGAGAGTGGTATCATCTGCATATCTGAGGTTGTTGATATTTCTCCCAGCAATCTTAATTCCAACTGGAGATTCATCTAGGCCCGCCTTTCTCATGATGTGTTCTGCATATAAGTTAAATAGGCAGGGCGACAATATACAGCCTTGCTGAACTCCTTTTTCAATTTTGAACCAATCAGTGGTTACATGTCCAGTTCCCACTGTTGCTTCTTGACCCGCATATAGGTTTCTCAAGAGACAAATAAGATGGCCTGGTACTCCCATCTCTTTAAGAACTTGCCACAATTTGTTGCGATCCACACAATCAAAGGCTTTAGCATAGTCAATGAAGCAGAAGTAGATGTTTTTCTGGAACTCCCTAGCTTTTTCCATGATCCAGCGTATGTTGGCAATTTGATCTCTAGTTCCTCTTCGAAATCCTGCCTGTACACGGTCCACATACTGCTGGAGCCTAGCTTGTAGGATTTTGAGCATAACTTTGCTAGCATGTGAAATGAGCATGTGAAATGCCGCCCTGAGGCTTCGGCGAATGGGGCGGCATAAAAATGTTTTAATAAATAAATAAAATAAATAAATGAGTGCAATGGTGCGGTAGTTTGAACATTCTTTAGCATTGCCCTTTTTTGGGATCGGAATGTAAAATCACCTTTTCCAATCCTGTGGCCACTGTTGAGTTTTCCAAATTTGCTGGCATATTGAATGTAGCACTTTTACTGCATCATCTTAAATTTTGAATAGCTCAGCTGGAATACTGCCACCTCCACTAGCTTTGTTGTTGCTCCGACTTCCTAAGGCCCATTTGACTTCACATTCCAGGATGTCTAGCTCGAGGTCAGTGACCACCCCATCGTGGTTATCAGGGACGTTAAGCTCTTTCTTGTATAGTTCTTGCCACCTCTTCTTAATCTCTTCTGCCTCTGTTAGGTCCCTGCCATTTTGGTCCTTTATCATGCCCGTCTTTGCATGAAATGTTCCCTTCATATCTCCAATTTTCTTGAAGAGATCTCTGGCCCTCCCTATTCTATGGTTTTCTTCTATTTCTTCGCACTGTTAATTTAAGAAGGCATTCTTATCTCTTCTAGCTGTTCTCTGGAATTCTGCATTCAATTGGGTGTATCTTTCTCTTTCTCCCTTGCCTTTTGCTTCCCTTCTTTCCTCAGCTCTTTGTAAAGCCTCCCCAGACAGCCATTTTGCTTTCTTGCATTTCTTTTTCTTTGGGATGGTTTTAGTTGCTACCTCTTGTACAATGTTGTGAACCTCCATCCAGAATTCTTCAGGCACTCTGTCTATCAGATCTAATTCCTTAAATCTATTTGTCACCTCTACTGTATATTAATCAGGGATATGATTTAGTTCATACCTGAGTGGCCTAGTGCTTTTCCCTACTTTCTTCAATTTAAGCCTACATTTTGCAACAAGAAGCTCATGATCTGATCCACAGTCAGCTCCTGGTCTAGTTTTTACTGACTGTGTAGAGCTTCTCCATCTTTGGCTGCAGAGCACATAGTCAATCTGATTTCTGTGTTGACCGTCTGGTGATGTCCATGTGCAGAGTCGTCTCTTGGGTTGTTGAAAATGAGTGTTTGCTATGACCATCGTATTCTCTTGACAAAATTCTACCAGCCTGTGCCCTGCTTCATTTTGTACTCCAAGGCCAAACTTGCCTGTTATTCCAGTTATCTTTTGGCTTCCTACTTTAGCATTCTAGTCCCCCAGGATGATAAGGACATCATTTTGGGGTGTTAATTCTAGAAGGTGTTGTAGGCCTTCATAGAACTGGTCAACTTCAGCCTCTTCAGCACCAGTGGTTGGGGCATAGACTTGGACTACTGTGATGTTGAATGGTTTGCCTTGGATTCGAACAGAGATCATTCTGTCATTTAGGAGATTGTATCCCAGTACTGCTTTTCCTTCTCTTTTATTGGCTATGAAGGCTACTCCATTTCTTCTGAGGGATTCTTGCCCGCAGTAGTATACCTGATGGTCACCTGAATTAAATTCACCCATTCCTGTCCATTTTAGTTCACTGATTCCTAAGATGTCGATGTTCAGTCTTGTCATCTCTTGTTTGACCACATCCAGCTTGCCTTGATTCATGGATCTTACATTCCAGGTTCCTATGGAGTATAGATCTTTGCAGCATTGGACTCTCCTTTCACCACCAAATACATCAGCAACTGAGTGTCCTTTCGGCTTTGACCCAGTCGCTTCATTCTTTCTGGCGCTACTAGTACTAGCCCTCCGCTCTTCCCCAGTAGCATATTGGACACCTTCCGACCTGAGGGGCATATCTTCCAGCGTCATATCTTTTTCCTTTTGGCACTGTCCATGGGGTTTTCATGGCAAAGATACTAGAGTGGGTTGCCATTTCCTTCTCCAGTGGATCACGTTTTGTCAGAGCTCTCTGCTATGACCTGTCCGTCTTGGGTGACCCTCAATGAAGCTCATAGCTTCATTGAGCTACACAAGCCCCTTTGCCACGACAAGGCAGCGATCCATGAAGGAGTGTTAGTGTTGTAGGGAGCAGAAATTGGAAGACTGGGAGCTAAAGGAAATAAGATGGAGCATCATGGAGGCAGGCATAGTTGATAGACAGGACCAGTGAGCAGGACTATTCCACATTTTGTTGCAGGTCCCACTTGTAGCAATTAACCTGCATTGGCTGGAAACAACAACCATTCAATCAGATCTCCTCTATTTGACCTTCTGATCTCCTACTGAACTGAATTTCCTTTTGCTACCACGGTACTGTATATTTAATCCATTAAATCATATTTGGCTGTAGCACTTCATTTGCACAGAGTTCATTCTCGCCCAGTGACTGCAAAAGATAAAGAGTCCAATACCACCTCCCTTGATAGTTTGTTGTAATGGTAAATCACCACCACCACCTCCACCTTCTCATGCTTATTTCTAATCTGAGGTTTTCAAGGTTTAGCCATTTGTCCTCTTTATGTCTTCCTTTGCTAGATTAAGGAACTCTCTAATACATGATCCTTCCTCAGCAAAGAAGAAACTTTTGCCTCCCAGGTTATCACTATACTTACTGTTTGAGCTACTAATCAGAGTGATCATTTTGCAGGGCTTTTTTGGTCCTCAAATTCTTGCAGTTTTTCAAAACCGTTTGTAAGGGTCAAAACCAAAAAATGGATATACGAGGCAGCCTCCCTGTCCAGATCCTGTGAAACTGATCTTAAAAGTGCCAAACTTCATTCAAACCAATCCATTTTGTTAAGAAAAATTGCTGATTGCCCCTTCCTTAGGGGCAATAGGCAACCTGAAAAGTGAACTGCTTGGTTCTCTCATTTATTAACCTGTACATGATTTAATGCAGTAAATGAATGAGCCAAAGTATTCACTTGTGCAAGCTGGTAGTTATCTTGAAGGAAGGACCCTCCGTCCTACCCAAAAAGTCATTGGACTTGAATAAACTTCAGCACTCGGAGCAGAGTTTCAGTCCTGTTTACATGCCATGTTTGTCTTCCCCTTTGGTCTCTTGCAGTCAGTTTGTGTGTAATTGATTGCTAAGCAAATGTGCTTCTTAATCACTGATTTTATTTTGAGCTAGGCCTTGGGTGAATATCTGGAAGTCCAGTTCTCTGCTCCTGATAAGTTTCCAGAAATGATGATCTTTACATTCTACAGATTACCAAATAGTATTTTTCAGTAGCACAAAAAGTCTCAAAAGCCATTCCAGAAAGGGCTATACTGCCAGAGCAAGAGTGATCCATATTGCTTCATGCTACATAAATAGACTGATCACAAAGTATGGTCTAGTGCAACTACTGGGAAGTCATCAGCTTGCAGGCACTTGATGTTTGAATGCACACTTGCATTTCAGCCAGGACACTGAGGAAACCCCTGGAATTCCATCACCGTTATCTGAGCACTGCTGGTAAAGGTGCGCAGAAGCAGTTGTAGGCTGGAAGCCCTTCATCCTGGTTAGGCTCACGTCATCCCATATATAACCTCGTTTCAGCCGCCAACTCGTTCAGTCCTCATAAGGCAACTGAAACAAACTGTCCCATTTCTGCCCCGTCTTGTTCAAAACCTTGCCTTTCCAGGAGCATCCTGTGGGTCCCAGATAATGAAGTTAAGGTTAGAAGGCAGCTGTGCAAAAGGGAGCACTGTAAAGTTGATACAGGCTGAGTTCACACAGCACATCACAGCACAACCTGTGTGGGTTATTCTTAGCCCCTTAGCAGCAGGCTTTATTTCCACTGGGTGAGTGATGTGTCTGACAACGTTTAGAAATAGGGAATACTTGGAGGGAGAAGGGGGAATCGTGGTAAACCTGTTTATCTTGCTTTCATACAAATGTTCATGTGCACTGGAGTGGCTGGGAAGCGCTGCGGCCTTGGCAGGTACACTCGGGAGCGGAAGGGGGAATCTACTTCAGAGCCACAGTATGCCAATTAGTAGGACTGCTATGGTCCAGTGGCAAGAAAGGGTGGGGGACGCCCTTGCAGGGCTGCCAGGATGTGCACCAAGGACAGGGGGGCAGAGCAGGGAGCACATGGGTGGTATCCATGTCATAATTTTGCTGGTAAGTGCAGGCAAAACGCTGCGTGCCTGCAGGTTGCCCACACGGAGTGCTCTTCCCTTGGGCCATCAGGGCCTCTGCATGCTAGCTGTGAAGAGAAGCAGGGCACTTGCTCGCCTTCACAGGATCCAGCAGCAGTGGCACGTGGGCTTTGCTAAGGAGACAAACCCTCCAAGTCTATCCTTTCCACGGAAACGGTATCCACAACAGATGGCTCTGTTGTGGATACCCTGTAATGTGCCTTCGCAGGGAGAGAAGGTACAGCACAGCTGTTAAAACCCTTGATGACGGCCCCATGAAGCACTGAGAAGTGACACGTCTTTGAGTAGTATATTTATACATCCAATCTGAGAGTTAAACACCCTGTTACTCCTTGACGCCAACCTTGCCTGCATATATATATTTAGGTGTACTGAGGGATGAGAACTGAATCATATTCAGCTGACACTTACTCAAACACAGCTGCTGACTCTAGAGAGCCCGAGCTGTTTCCACGGATTTAAACATAAAGGAGGAAAACATATTGGCTTAATCTTAACATTCTTTCCACCCAAGTGTCACTTCAACAATATTTTAAGCTGCTGATTTGGCATTAGATTGTTGCCATCGTTACTTTATCATTAGATCAATAGCAGAACAGAGGGCACGTGTGACAGTTTTGCAAAAGCAAAGAAACAAAACCACCCAACCAAAAACCTGCTCACTTAGCCCGCCCACACAAAACGGGTACTCAGATAAACAACACAGCTATCGTATTTCTAGGACAACAAGGAAGTTTTAATATATGAGAAGGAACGTCATGCAATTTATAAACATTGCTATAACTCTGATATACAGATTAATTAAGAACACATCATAGGGTCTACTTTATTCTGTCTCCCTCAATATGCAGTTCTGCCTACGCATGATAAGAAAAATTCTATACACGGGAAGTCTAGGAGTAGGAATGGGGTTCCCAAGCATGCACAGCAAACAGGACCAGTATCAAGGGAAGGAAAGAGGTAGCTGGGAACTTGCCATGCAGTCATCTGCCAGCGGAAGCCCACTGACGAAGGCCCCTGGACTTGTTCCTCCTTTCACTATTCTGCTCTGCTTATTCACCTGCCACTCATTCTGGCCCAGTCAATTAGTGTGGTGAGATAGAGGAGCAGTAGCTGCCCCTGCCTATTTGCTCACTGGCTCGCTGCCTGCCAGCAAGCAGGCAAGAGCAATGAGGAACGATAAGGAAGAGGATGAGGAACAATGGCATCTAGGGACCATGACAGTGAGAATACAGGCTCAGTGAGGAGGGGGCTGTTGATGGCATCTTGCCCGGGGGCTCTCAAAAACCTGTTAGCAACACTGACAAGAAGTAACACTCAACCTGGGAGACTCTAGTTAAATGGAAAAGGCATATCTACTAACTCAGTATACTGAGACTACAAGGTTGCTGTAGTATCAAGGTTTAAGAGAGACATCAGGTCTAAACATCTATTCTTAACCCGAAAACACTAATATAACAATTCCTTTAAAACATAGCTAGCCATGCAACCTTCTGTATGCCTATTCAGAAACAGAATCATACCGTGGAGAGGGACTCTGGAGGTCATCCAGGCTAACCTCTTCTTCAATGCAAGATGCAACTACAGCATCTCTGCCAGATGACAATCCAGTCATGGGACATTGTGTGGCTTCCCCCATCCCCAGTGTTCATCAGTTATGTCTCTGATGGACCCTTGCAATACTTAATGTCTCTTCTTTCTTAAAAAGACTTAAATCAGCGGCCAACTGTCTGTCACTTTTGTGAACCAACACATTTGAATTCATAGCAACCTTGATTTGATTACATGCCCTCTTGTGGAATGGAACAGTCACATGCACAAAGAACCAAGATGCCCCCATTGCTTGATTAAAAGCTCAAACAACCTAAGATTATGGTTTCACCTCTCTTCCCCTCCTCTCCTTTATTTATATAGCATGCAATGTGGCACATAAGTACAAGGAGTAATGTCTAATTTAGTTAACATACATTCTGTCTACCAGGAACATGTGGCAGGCTTATATATATTCAGCAGGCACATCACCCTTTGAACAACACAATTCCCCATCAACCAAGCCACCAACATATAAGTGCTAAATGGCTCACGTGCAGAAAGTTCTCTTCCAGGATGCTGAATGGGAACAGCAAGACATGAACAAACATCACAGCTATGACACCAATAGCGGATCTCATGAGATGTTCAGGCATCCTCCAGAAGTGTACTCTGCCCTCATTCATAAAAGCAAGGGTTATATATGCTGCGGTTTCATGTTACATACCCTTTTATAGCACTGGGAAATTAAACTCAAGTCACTGAAACTGAAAATTATAAAGCTATAGCTGAAACCTTTACTTTCTGCATTCATCCATTTGGAATAACTATCTATATATATATAAAGTGAGTGCCAAGAAATATTTCTTTTGTAAGGCATGGAAAATTCAATCTGTTTCTCATTGAATTCATTAAAGACTGCTTGAAATAATGTATACAACAATTATCCATTTACAATGTTGCATGGTCATTAGCATACTGAGAGGCTTGTCCATAACCCATGCAAACTGGGGTTCCTGGATGGACCTGTTGCAGCTAGCTATTAGTAAGGCATGGGCATCGGAGGCCAAGTGCATGATGCAGCTTTTGTCAGGTCACTGGAACCCTTATATTTGTGGCAAAATGCCAGGAGTAGAACACTGTGGAAACATACGTGCAGCTTGCTGGAAGCTGAGAATCAGTATTTCCATCTCCCTGCTATGATATGTGGGTTTGCCACTTCTGACCGAGCCTCTGTGACTCTACAGGTATGTGACACAAGTCCATCAATGCTCGGTAGGTAACACTACCTGTTATTGAATCTACAGGCTGAAAAAGATCAAGTGTTGACTGTCTGATTGTCTGGCAGCTGTAAACTGGGAAGGAACTCCTGCCAACCCAAACCACACACTGGGTGCTCACATGAACAGAAATGGTCACAGCTAAATCTGTTTCTTCTGATTTCTAGATAAATTCCCAGACTGCTGAAACCATAACTTTTATTCAGCGAAACATGTACTCATATGAATGAAGCTCTTTCTGATCATGAAACAACTCTGAATCCTTGTTTAGAGAATAGCATACACAGTGATCGGGTTCACACAACAAACCGCCATGGTTTTTTTACTGCTATCTGTCATGATTCCAAACCCGTTTGTTTTGTCCTCGAAAACCATCGTAAGAAACAATAGTCAGTTCAACTCATATATAGTTACAATGGTTTCTTGTGACAGAATTGCAGTTTTGGTTGTGGCATATTTATTTATAATTTATTTTTCCTTCTAAGGGACTCAAGGTGGCTTATATAATTCTCCCCCTCCTCTCAATCTTATCCTCACAAGAACAACCCTGCGAGATGGGCTGGGCAGAGAGTCACCCAAGTTAGTTTCATGACTGAGTGGGGATTAGAACCCGGATCTCCTGAGGCACCATCCATTACTCCAGGCATGTAGAACATAATCCTCCTGACATCATCTGGGAGGCCACAGGATTCACTCCAGTCATGGAGCTGGGACTGTGAAGGCCAAATCCCTGCCCTGCCGAGCCCTCCCCCTTTCATAGCTGTCACAGAAGAACCTCCCCTCCCCTCCCCTCCCCTCCCAGGTGCTGTTATCGAGAGGTCTGCAACCAGCTGTCTAGATGAAACACCCCGTGTGAGGTGTGGCAGCAGAAGCAGCAACTTCCCGGCTGTTCCTTACTCTTGGCACAGGATGCACATGAACCTCCGATTTCTGAGATTTATGTACATCAAGAGTGTGGGGAGGAGGACTGTGTCCTTAGATAAATTAATCCTTGGGAAAGGCAAGGATCGATGACAGCAATCCAGGGGTTTCTGCAATTGTCACAAATGGTGTAGGATCATTGGTGCTGGCAAGTTGCTGCCAGCTGGGACTCTGCAGGATGCGGCATAGACAACAAGGACTTCCCTGAAGAGTGTGGTGGGTTAACAGATCTATAGAGAGAAGATCTTTCAGGGAAATGATCCTAAGTTGTTTGGGGCTGTACAGGACAACAATAACTGGTCTTGTCTGGGTTACAAACTGTCAGCCCATCTAGCCCAGCTTTCTCTTGGCAGAAATTTATGCTCCCTCATTGCAGAAAAGATTGCAAGACAAGGAGAACCCAAATTGCAATATCATATAGCTGAAGGTGAGCCCTGCAGGCCATCTAGTGACCACTGATTATCTGCTCAACTAAAGAAATCCAGAGTCAGCACCTCCTCACTAGATATTGTCTAACTTTCTGTTTGAAGAAAGGATAGTCCCATCCTGGTAATTGGCTCTCATTGTCAAACTGCTCTTACCATTATGACATTTCTTTTAATGTTCAACTGAAATTTACCCTCTGGTCACTTAAGTCCATTAGATCTAGCCATGCATGCTGGACCAGCGTTTCTGTGTGATAGCCCTTCAGGCATTTGAAGAGTGGTGTCATGACCCCTCTCAGTCATTTCTCCTCCAGGCTAAATACTGTCAGTTCCAGCATCTTCCTAAGACTCACAGGACATGTTTCCCGTACCCCTTGCTGCCCAATTTTGAACAATACCCAGGCTGTCTACATCCTGCAAAGAACTGGAAATGCTGCTCAAGATCAAATCTCAGCAGTGCAGAATAAAGTAAAGCCATTATATTGTGTGACTTAGAAACTATTGCTCCATTTACACAGTCTTTTGCATTAGCCTTTGTTGTGGCTGCATCACATCGCTGCCTCACATAAGCTTTCGCGTGACTGTAATATCAAGAGGCTTTTAATATTTTTTAAACTTTATAGATGTATATTTTACAGATTATTTCCTATAGCTGTGCATTTGATATTATTCACCTCAGCACAGAACATCAATGTCACTTTGGTCTCTTGAATTACATTTCCTTAAGTTTCAGCCCTGCTTGCTATTCTGTCCAAACAATTTTATTCCTGTCTTTCAAACCATTATTTGTGATGTGGAGAAGACAACTTCTACATCCTGAAAGGATCAGGGTCTTCCTCCAATACCAATTTTCTACTTACCTCAGTGAATTTTCATATGTACCCAGTATGTTAACAGTTTTTGGATTTATATTGTGTTTATGATCTCCCCTTCCTAAACTTGAATAATTTTAGATCATAAGAGTTTGACACTGGATAGACAGTGAGCTTCAAGACTGGACTCCTCTGTTGGACTCAGTGCCCTGTTGGCAAGAGCCAGGCAAGAAATGAGGGGAACAGAGGCTTTTATACCATCACCATTCTTGGTTTTAGCCATCTCCAGTCATTTGGGTAAGTCAGTCTGTCTAGCTGACCCAGATCCCTGTGGGTGAGGATGACAACAGAGCGGCTCTCGGGGTAAGAGGATCTAAGCCTTTCTTTTTCACTTCTCTCTCTGCCCACTGGCATGCTCTCTTTTTCCCTCACTGCTTTCTTTCAAGGATGCTGTTGCATTCTTGGAAGAGAAACCACTGTGGTGTGATCTGTACTCATATTCTTGCTCCAACATCATAGCTGTTATTTACCATCTCAGGGCTGGGAATCTGCATTATCCCATATCTCCTCTGACGTCTGAAAAGCCATTGGATTCTTCTGTTAATCATGGTTTTCAACTAAGCTTTCTTTCTATATATGGTGTTTATTCCTTGGAAAAAGAAGCCATTTTCCTTTGGGATGTGTGTGTTTGTGTGCATGCATGTGTGTATACCCACACACATGTGCATGTGGAATGAGATGCTTACTAGTGTTAAATGTTTAACAAGAAATTTACAAACCAAGATTTTCAGCAGTGAAGAAAGTACCACCATGACTTCAGAACTTCAAAGACAAGTGCGTCATAAACAAATACTTAAATAAGCTATCACTAAATTAGACTTACTTTTGCTCCAACCATTTTCATACAATGTAAAGGGTATTATCTAGTTAAGACTAATATTTTAGCTATAAAAATGCAATAGAATTAATGCCTAATTATTTGCAGACAACACATACAATCCATACAAAATTTAAAGGGTACATTTATAATTAATAACGAATATTGTAATTACAAGTAAAAGATCATTTGCATAATTTAGCAGTAAATAAATTTATGTTTAATGCTCTTCTAAGGACAATAATAAAATATAAAAGAAGTTACATCACTTTCGCATCCACTAAAAATTAATGCATACAATCCATGTGAATAAAAGACATTTGACTCCTGTGTGTAACAACAGAATCTGTTTTTTAAAAAATCTGAAAACTGGAAGGAGTTTTTAAAGGACGATGCCACACAAAGAAAATATACTATATATCAAAAATTCAGTGCCATGTTGCATCAGGCAAAGAGTAGTTGCTCTGTATTCCCTTCATGTATTTATTATGTCAGTTCTTTACTACATTGGATGTCAAATTGATAACTGAGGTGCATTGCCTTAACATTTAAGCAGACATTTTGTGCATAAAAATTAAAGGACATATCACTCCCAAGGCATGGACATGAAGTGTATTTGCATAGTGTACTGTAGGGTCTTTAAGAATAACTTAATCAACAGATCAGCAGCCCACTATACTTTTATTGATTACACCATTAAGAAATGTACCTTGATGCTCATGTGACTTCTAGCTTTTTGTTGTTGCTTTTCCTGCTCTTTGTTGATGAGTCACCCAAAACGCACACAAAGCTAACTTAAAACCCAGTACTATGCACACTTATTTGGATGCAAGCCCCATGGAGCTTAGTAGGACCTACTCCTAATGAAGCGTGCATAGGATTTCTGTTATTAACATTAGCACTGAGTATCACAGTTCATCCACATTATTCATTGGAACTGTTTCTTGCATGATCACAATTAAAGTGACAGCTACAAATGCAGAAAAGTAGTATTCTGGGGAGAAATATTCAAGGGGCCTATTCTCCCAAGCACTCTTGTTTTTCTATGTTGACTTTTTTTTAAGATAGGGGGTCATTCAAACAGAAGATCACCCACTTGCAGTCCAAAGAGGCACCAGCTGGACTGGGCAATTTCTTTGCATGGAAGATCAGCCTTTAACTTCTATGTAACAAGTTTCTAGTCTTGAGCTAGCTCTCAAACAGGGGAGTAATGGGTGTCTCCCCAGAAATCAAGATGTGATAGCAAAAAAAAAAAAAAAAGGGACCAAATAAGCAGGTTACAAGAGCTGTGGTTTAGTGGCAGAGCACTGGGTTTGCATGTAGAAGACACCAGGTTCAATTCCTGCGATCTCCAGGTAGACATGAAAAACTGCTGCTTGGAACCCTGGAGTGCCACCACCAGTCAGCCTTGATAAGGCTGGGCTTGATGGACTCATGGTCTGCCTCATTAGAAAGCAGTTTCTCATGTTCCACATTTCCTGTCTAAACCAAACTCATTTCTGGAGCAAAATATTTGACATCCTAGAAAACATTAGGACATGGGAGTGGAATGTGCTCCCCAGAGAGGTCTGCCTGGTGCTGTCATTATTTGTTTTTCGGCGCCAGGCTAAGACCTTTTTATTTAAAGATATTTTAATACTGTTCAATATCTATAGGTTTTAATTGTGCAGTCAGGGTGTTTCCAGATTTTAATTGTATTTTTGTACTATGTTTATTTATTTATGTGAGCCGCCCCAAGGCTATAAGCGATGGGACAGCATACAAAAATGCTAAATAAATAAAATAAATAAAATCTTCATCTTAACCAGCTTACTTAAGGATGGGAAACTAATAGAGGCAAAGTTTAAAGCACTTTTGCTCTGAAGTCAGCAAAATGCAGCCCCAAATCCACCACAACTTGAATTGCAGAGCTTTACCAGTGCAGTATCCATTTTGTTCAGGACAGAAGCACTGGAGACTTTTCTGATGCCTCCAAATCACAGTTTTACCAGTTAATGTTCTCCTCCCACAACAGTAGTGAATGGGGATAGTAATTAGGAATCCTAGAGTTAAAGGCAATGAAACAGAATGGGAGATGGGGGAATATTGTTTATTTAGGAACAGTCCTCTTGTTCATTGTAGAAAAGAATAACTGAACAGATGGCTGTAGACCCAAGTGCTATAAATGATCTCAAAGATACTGAACTGAGTTTATTATAGAATTCTTTAATGTGCAGGCTTATGCAAACATACTGCATTAAAAAAAGATGTAACCATTCAGCAAAGATCTGTTTACATATAAATGGAGACCACAAAAGTGAATTTTCTACAGAAAATTAAATGTAAAGGATTGTTTCCTGCGTTGGTGCAACACAACCATATTCATATCAAATAATTAGCTGATTCTTGAAAAATGTACCCTTATTAACATTTTAAAAACGTTGATTTTAATAATCATGTTATGAGAAATGCTTGATACCAAAGAAATAATTGAATCAGGAGAAGCAAAGAAGCAAAAAACGATATCCAATAAACAAGTATAATAATAAAGGGAGTAGAGAAGATACACTAAATATATTGCTCTGGTTTAGCATTGGGAGAATGAGCCTGGCAAAGTCCCAGGTTTACTTGTATTTCTCACTTGCCCTCCAGTTTTGCTTCCAGTAGTTCAGAAGATTTTGTTTCTACTTTATATTATCACAGCTTGTGTTGCTGAAACATGAGAAACTGATTTAACTGTGCTTTTTTGAAACAAGCCAAGTTCAAACCATGTTTGAAGTTGGTTTGTTTCAGCAAACAGTAGTTATAAATAACCAGAATCTAGGCTTTGGGTGTCCCCCTCTTGGATGCATACCTTTATGTGCTGAAGGGGTTTGAGAGTGTCAGAGAGCCAACAGCGATGTTGCCAGTAGACCAGATTCTATCATTAGGCAGGTCTCCTTGCAGGGTCATCTAACACAGAAGAGTCAAACCTGAGAGACCACCTCTTAAGGAGAAACAGTCACATTAGCAGAAGAGAATGGATATCTTTAATGGTGATGGGGAACTCCTGCAAGGCAGCCACTGGGCAGCAGTGGTAATTGAAGGAGACACTGATAGGAGATCTATCACAGTTCTCAGGCAACAGCAGTGATGATCAAGTTAATTCTGGTTAGTACTGTGCAGGAAAAGGCAACAGCAAACCACTTCTGAATGTTTCTAATTTTGTAAACTCTATGAAGAAGCAATCCAAAAGGAAACAATAGTGTCTCAACATGAGAGTCCCAGATCAGGAGATAATCAACCAGCTACTGGGGAAGAGCAGAGGACAGGTACAAATAGTACATCAATAATGACATAACTAGATCCAAACCAAAAGTAAGTCTACCAGCTGATATGTACAGAGGTGAAAGGAAAGTATTATGTTGCAAAAACACACACAACTAGAATGACAGAAGTATGAACCAAGGCAAACTGGAAACCTTAAAGCAAGAAGTGGATCAGGTGAACAGCACAGCACAGCACTTAGTGTGTGCTAACTAAAGTGGGCTGGGATGGAACATTTCCAGACAAACACAGATGGAAGTGACAAATGCAGAATAAATAAGTGGCTCTAATACTGAAGCAAGGTGAAACACAGGCAGTAAGGAGCTACAATGCAAATTCTGAATCATATCAAACAATATTCACACAAAACCCATCAACATTCAGGATGGATTTCAAAAAGAAGAGGTACTCAAGATTATTTTGCAAAGACTTATGGGCTACTGGAGTGCACCAAAGAATTTCAGAGGATGATCAGTCTATGATTTATAGACTAGGAAAAACTATGGAGAAACAGAATGGTTTTCCATAGGCAAAGGTATCAGATAAGGGTGTATTTTTTATCTTACTATCTGTTCAATCTGTATGCAGAACATATCATAAGGAAAGTTGAATTAGGATCAAAGGAAGAAGCAGTGAAAATTGGTGGAAAAAACATCACTAATTTAAGATACTCAGATGATACCCTACGACTGGCAGAAAAAGCAATAAACTTAAATGACTCCTGATAAGAGTGAAAGAAAAAAGGGCAAAGGTAGGACTCCAGATAGACAGTAAGAAAACAAATATAATGCATACAGAAGAATTACACAACTTTAATGTCCATGCTGAAGAAACTGAAATTTTGAAAGATTTTGCTTACCTTTGCTCAATCATAAAATTCAAATAGTGCAGCCAACAAGTTAGAAGATGACTGAGATTTGGAAGGGCAGCAATGAAGGAACTAGGAAAGATCATCAAGTGAAAGGGCATTTCACTGGAGACCAAGGGCAAGATCATCCACACTATTGTACTCACAATCGTTATCTATGGGTGTGAAAGCTGAACAGTGAAGAAAGCTGTCAAGAACAAAACTGATGAGTTCAAAACATAGTGCTAGAGGAGAGTTTTGTGAATACCCTAGACTGACAGAGGAACAAATAAATGGGTCCTAGATCAGATCAAGCCAGAACTTGCCCTGGAAACAAAATTACACTTTGGGTAACCTTAAATTGTGGTTATAGTCAAATGGAAACATGGTTACCATGGTTTGTCTTCCTAATGCTAAACATGGTGACTTCCACAAGTTCTGGTTAAGTGTTTTAATGAGCTCCAATCAGCATGTCAATGGTCAAGGATTACAGGAGTTGGAATCATGGGTTATGATGAGAGGGGGCCCAGCTCTCACATGTTGTAATCTGCTCAGATAGATTGATCTAATTGACAGGTGGAACTGGAGGAGCAGAAGGGGGCAGATGACCTTGCAGTTTCAAGATGACCTAGTGAAGATACTCTGGAAGACATTTTAGGACCCGAACCATTTTAGGGGATTAAGGGGAGTTCCTTGACCTCTTAGGAGACCACAGGCAAAGCAAGTGGACCAATTAAGAAGTGTTTAATGTCCTGCTGTCAAGCTCTCAAAGTAGCAGGAGCCACCCTGAGAACAGAGTCAGAATCTTTCCAAAAGGGAGAGAAGAAGGGGAGATGTCAGTTTGGATTTAGCTCTTCACATGGGCAGATGCTTATCCCACATCTCAAAAAGACAGTTACTCAGTTACTTTGATTTATGCTGTTTTGTGACCTGCTTAAATGCTAATGAAAGAACCGTGCTTCTAAAGTCTTATCTAAGTCTAGTGGAGTGGGAAAAGGGAGAAAGCCTCCTCCCAATACATGAATTACGAGAGCTCCAAATGTCCATCTGGAAGGCGTCAGGTTGACTACTCTGCCTTAAACCATGATTTACACTGACATGAAAATTAGGTCACTGTTTGATTATATAAATGATAATTGACCTCACTGAAAAAGCGCCTATCATGATATCAAAAGCTGTCAAACAAAAAGATGGCGAGAAGCATGACAAGGGAGAATAGAAATGAGAAAAATCTATTATTGAGATTGAGAAAGGGCACGCACTAACTCAGATATGCGTACTTGGGCTAGTCTTGGCAGAAATCCATTTATTCTCTGGGAGAGAAACCACATGCAAGATAAAGGGGAACCAGGCTGCCATAGCATTCTGTTTTGGGGTAGGGATTCTACTCAGTTGCATATTGAGTCTGTACATGATTCGCGATGGATGGGAGTATTTTGCCGAAACATTATTGCTTGGAGGTCTGATAGGGGAATTCCAAATTCTTGGTTAAACAGACAAGTTGGCAGTGTAAAGCTGGTTTAAGGGGATCTGTAGGAAGGAAGCAGAGGTCACCTTGCTTCAAGGTAGTTAAGTGATGTAAATTTTGGTCTAACACTGGTCTATACATCAGTATGAAAGTGATTACACTCTGCTATCCTCTGGGCAACCACAGCTTTCTGCAGGCATTTTTTTCCACTGCAGAAGCAGCAATGCAAACACAAACATAAGGTGGTTCTTTGTGCAAATCCCACTGGACAATCGACTACATGACCTGGACAACAGCCTGTACAGGGCCACTAATAAAGAAAGCGCCCTTGTTAGGGCCAAAGTTAAGAACAATATCACTGTTAATATAGAGGGCCTATTAACACTTGAAGAGGAGCTACTGTGTGAGCTCTGCAAGGCTCATGATTGGAATATACTCCATATTCCAGAAACTCATAGAGAGAACCAGCAGTGATGCCCCAAAATACCTGGTATGAGACTCACAGCTGAGAGACCTCATAAATATTATGGAAATGCTATGTTTGTGAAGCCAGACTGTCAAGGATCATGCACCACAAACAGAATGGGATGATATAAAGATATTAATAGTGATTCTGAGTAACTGCACTGTACCTTCTATCTATAAACCACACAATGCAATGCTGGGGATGCATACATGATGACAACAATAGAGAAGTGGTGTTAAACTGGTGGAAATCTTGCAACTAGCCTTTATCCATGATAACCGCCTCCATTTCTCAACAGTGGGAGATGGCAATGTGGTTACAACACAGATTAAACATTTGTTAGTGAGCCTATAACTCAGCAGTGCATGAAGATATTTTGTGCCCCAATTTCCAATACTCAACAGTGGCCCATAATATATCAACTTATGGTAGCAGTCTGACCATTAACTATTCAATTTTGTAGAAGAGACTATTTCAAAAAAGGCTATTGGTTTAGTACAATACTGGGTGGAGTCATACCAAAATTTTGCCTGGTCACAGAGGTCTTCAATTAGTTTGTTGAGGCATCTGAATATCATCCCACCTGTCTATACCTCCAGCATACAGAGCTAGTTGCATCCAAGGTCTAACATCAGAAATAGCACTTTAACAAATCATTCTTTTACATTATTTGAATGAAATCTGCAATGAAAGTATTTTGGCTAGACAGTGGCTAATCTCTGATCTCAGAAACTAAAAGAGGGAACTGATAAAACTCTTGGAAGGAATAAATATGTCAAGAAGCTGCCAAAAGGAGTAGATATTTGTAAAGCATAATAATGCAACCAAAGGCCCCATTCATATAAATATTACAGCAAATCATATAGTGCATCAACTTTTTATCAACAGTAAACCTGAACATACCCATAGGAAGCAGAACAACATATCAGCAGTTGAAAGCTACTTATTTGCAAGACCATTCAACGTAAGTAAATTTAAAGAACCTATTCAAAGCTGTAAAAAGGCAAGGCAGCAAATCTGAATGATGTTGAGGTAGAACAGATAAAACATTTTCATGCAGCAACACAGAAGCAATCCTTAATCTTGCAAAGAAGTGCCTTGTTTCTCTAAGGATTTCAAAAGTTTGGAGAAAGTCACACATGAATGCTACTTTGAAACCCAGTAAAGAATGCACAGACCCAAAAAATTGCAGGCTGATTTCACTAACCCTTATATATATATATTCTGCATGGAATGATTCTTAATCAATTAATAGAAGCTATTACACCACTCCTTATTCCCAAAAGTTGGTTTTCAACTAAGAAAGAACTGTACAGCACAAATCCTGCCCCTAATGCAAAATGTCAGGGATGACTTTGAAAATATACAAATCACCATGGAAGCCTTTATTGACCTGTTCCCATATATGACACTATTCACCAACTATTATTGGAAAAAACTGCAGTTTCACCAAGGATTAATAGCAACTTTTCTAGAAAATCTCTCTCTCTTTTTTTTTGCTAACTTTCAAGGACAATGCAGCCAAAGGAGGACTAAAAAGAATGGTTTACCCTAGGGTAGCATATTAGCCTCCCATCTTGTTCAATATCTGTAATAATGATCAACCTCTTCCCCAAAGTTTAAGTATGCCAATGACCTTGTACTCTTTGCTCTCCCAGAAAGCTTCGAGATGACAGAATGTATTTTAAATAGTGTACTGGACAAGCTTGGTATATGCTATAATACAAAGTGACTCAAGCCCAATCCTGCCAAGACTTAAATTTGCTCTTTTCATTTATGGACTAAGCAGGCATCTTGGAAACTACAGGTTTTCTGGCAGTCTAGTTAGATCACTGTTACACTCTTAAATACCTGGATGTCATTTCTGAGCACATGCTGACATATAAGAAACACTGAGAAAACATTAGGCAAACGGTTACTGCAAGAGATAATATCCTCTGAAAGTTAACAAGAACCAGCTGGGGCACTCAACCACAAACAGAAAGAACCACAGTCTTGGCCTTACATCCTTTCGTAGGTGAATGAGCCAGTGCAGCATCATGCAAAAGCACTCAGTGGAAGATGAAGAATTGTGGGATGCCTGAAGCCAACCCATATTGATAAAGTTAATTGCTTGGCTGGTATTGCACCCAGTGGTGTTGGTAGATCTAAGACAAACCTGAGAAAATTGGGCTTTGGTATTAATACAGTCCTCTGTGAATCAGGAGAGAAGGCAATCTCACGCTGAGGCCAGTATGTGCTAGTGTACTTCCAACCTGTGCGCTGGAAGATCTGAGGTTAGCTGCTCCAAATGCCCTTGATGTCACCTGATAGTAGTGAAAAATTACTTGATATGCTCAGCCAGGCACCACCATTTTGTTTTTGTGTATTGGTGCTTTATATATAAGCTATCATTTTTCTTTTTAAGGCCTTTTACGAACTGTATCTGTGGTGTTTCATAGTGAATACAGAAATACATATTTGCTATTTCTGAAGATCAGCAAAATCACAGAGAATATCATCCTGGCATCACATATATGTAGGAAATGCCAAATGCATTCAGAAAGACTTACTACAGGTAATTATTTGCAGACTGTTTTAATCTTTTCATTTGGCTTCATTTCTCATGATTTGCTCATGAGCATACAAAGAACATAATATTACAGTTGAAATACTTCTCAATCACTTAAAACCTCCAATGGAAATAAACAGGGACCTAGCAAGGCTAAATAAAAGGAATTAACATATTGAATGTTTCATATTGTTGTTGCCATCATTATTTCGCTTGGGATTATTTAAACAGAAAGGCAGCCTGAGGGCATAATCCTATGGTTGCTAGATGCTAACTATATAGCTATAGGATAATCTGGAGTCCCAGCTCTGACCTGGGAGAAGCACTTCAAGGTTGGAGTTGGGATTGCAAATGCGGAGTGCCTTTGTTCTGCGCACAGAGCAGTGTTTTTCTTTTCGAAGTGAGAAGACTGACCTCGGAGCTGGTGCCTGCAGGTGCAGGGAAGGGGGTGGGGAGTGAGGCACTGCTACCCTATGAAATCCTGGTGAGACCTCTGGCTCCTTTGCTCATCAGCTGGTGTTAGATATTTAGATGGCCAAAATCAGCCAGGGAGACAAGAGGAGCACTGAGGCAATCCTCCAAGCATTCCAATGGATGCCTATAATCCTCCAGGTTTGGGGGATAGCATAACATTTGCTAAGATAAACAAGCAAAAATACAAATTTTATCTCAGCTATGGACAAATTACCGCTTGTCCATTTTGCTTTTTTTGTTATTATTCTTCATCAGTGTTGATGGAGAAGCAAGGAAATGAACAGTATGTGCAGTTCCAAATGCTGGAAAACACATTTTCTTTAGTCATCTGTATATGTACTAGTATTGCTTGCCAGCCTTTCCTGTTTCTGTCCAATGTTTCACACTGCTTTTTGTTTTTGTTATTATTTGCAGTCTATACAATAGAAAAGAACCTGTAGTGATGACTGCAATCAATAGACCCAGCTGTGAAGAACATGAAATAGGAGCGTGCAGGTTGGAGGTATGATTTGGCTGTGTCTTATCATAGCAAATGCATGTAAAACAAGAGTGCCTACTAGGCCCTATAAATGGCTCTATGTTTTCTGCTTGCACAGACTGTTGAGAAAATATTGTTGCTTTTTCTGCAGGAAAATGTATGTGCTGTCCACATGGAGACAAACTGGCAAAAAGCCTTGTGTAACAAGGAACGCACTGAAGTGCAATGTTTTCTCTGCATATCTTCCTGCTCGCAAGCCTTCCCCCTTTCCTGAGTAGTTGTGGATGAAAGGATGTCAAAACAGGAGCACAGTTACTATTCTGGCATCTCCCTCCTAGGGTTTTAATACATGAGTCTTTTAATGTGCCACATTAAATTTCTTTGCAGGATTATGTTCAGCTCCTTTACAGGTGTTTCCCCCCCACCACCCCAGCTTTTCCTTTGCCTTTGTATACATTGCATTACACATCCACAAAGTTGTGTAGGTACAGCAAAATTACGTAAGTGTTTCATTCTGGTTCATCCCACCATTTCCAGAGAATGTCAGACTTTCCACAACCTAAAGAAACCTTTCCACAACCTACATAAATGGCTGCAAAAATGGGAGAGGCCCCAGAGGATGCTGAAGTCATGTAAAACACCCACAGACTACCATGAGTGAGGAATCAGAGGCACAAGATACATGTCTTGTGTAGAGAAGCCCCTAGCCTGACAAATACCTAAGCTTAGCAAATGTTATTTCCTGAGCTAGGAATACTTTGACCAGGCATATTTGCATAAGGAAGCCCACCTGCTAGGATGCCTGCAAGCAGAATAAAAGTGAATTGCCGTCCTGCCCCACTTCACCTGAAAGGAAGCTTACCTTGGAGCAAAGAAACAGGATAGGCAGTCTCAGGCCTCAGGTTTCTCACCTGAGAAAACAGCTCCTGGAATCCCTGGGAATCCCTATAATTCTGTATGTGATTTTCATCAAAGTAAAGAAGACTCTGGTTCTGGAAGCCCTACTTCTGCAACCATGTTCCCCACCCAAAGATATGTTTCTGGGCCTGGAAGAGGTGTTAGAAAGATGCTTTTGTGAGCATCTAGAAGTTTTGTGAACATTCAGTGGGGTTGTTCCCAAAAGCTCACGATACTTTGGGATGCTGATGAATTCCTCTCTGGAATTTCTCCTTGGTCTAAGAAAATCATTGCAAAGGCATTCTCTCTTTTTGTATCTTTATCCACTGACCATAACCACACAATAGTTTTATATATAGATCAACTGAATGGGTTGCATGAGGTTGTTAGCTGAATGACTACCTCACAGAGAAATAGTCAAATGATGAAAAGCAATACTTTGGGGCATTAGAGAAATGATTAGTCTACTGTATGGAAGCAAGATGTACCAATGACTATTTGTTTATAGTAATGATTATATATTATTTCCAGTATTAGAAGCAGTATTTCTTCCAATCCAGTTGCTGGGGAAAGTGAATGGGAGAATGCTATTGGGCTCAGGTCCTGACCGTGAGCTTCACTTTGCTACAACTGGTTGTCCGCTGTGGGAACAGAAAACTAATCTAGAAAGAACCAACAGGATTCTTCCTATGTTCTGAAAGTTCATCACAAAGGAGGACATGAGCTTTCTGATCTTAATCATGGCTTTGGAAGCTCCTCCCTCCATCTCACCCCCCAGTTCAGAAGGAAGAACCCAACTGAGCAGTAAGTGTAGCTCAAAGCTTACTCACCTCATACTCCTCCTTGAATCCATAGCCTTCTGCACATTTCATCTGTGTAATATGCTGTAGCAGATCAGCAACACGGATGGCTGGATGAAGCTGCCCAGTCTGGTAAGGCACATCCACAGCGTCCCGCTTCTTGTAGGTGTGTGACTGAACCAGGCTGCTTGTATCACTGCCCATTGTGTGAGTTTCATCTAGGAAAAGAACACTGAATAATAGTCTTGACTTTTTCTAGTTGTCCCACAAAGGCTTATGATACATTGCTTTTGCAAGGATGGTTTTTGACACCACCAGCATCTTTTATAAGCTCTACCTTGATGGGCTAAACCATAACAAAAATGAAGTTCATTAAGTACTTTGTTCAGGGAGATAGCAAGATGGATTAGAAAGAGGAAACCGCTATTGGTTTACAATGAAAAACACTGGGTGGTATCAAATGTTCATTCTGCTTAGTGTAGACCCATTGAAATGAATGGAACTTAAGTGAGACTAACATTGGATACAACCCATTGTACAGTTGGTACTGTATAGCTTTCTTTGTTTAAATCTACTAACGAATTAGGTGATTTAAATTCTTTAGATATTTAGTTCTAAATGGCACGGAAGTTTCAGGCTGAAACTTCATCAAGTCCTAGACAAGTAAAAAAGGACTTGTTTTTCCTGGATTAGTAAACTTTTTATTATCTCTTTCATGGCAATTCAGGACACATGTTACTGAAAGCAAAATATTTTAAAAATGCTTAAAATGATATGGTTTATTAAGCCAGGAGAAAAATGGAAATGCAGATTGGACATGACACTAGGAAAGAAAATACAGGAGGATAAATGTGTGGAATAACTTGATTTGTGTTAATGTTTGAGTGAAATTAGCATGCTGCAGTATTAAATAAACAAATTTAACATGGGGCATCACATAATGCATGAAATGTTCTATGTCAACTGACATGCAAGCCAACACACAACATAATCCCGCTGAGTTGGTCCAAACTTTTACGAAGCAAACCATTTCCCACCCCCTCCACACCTCTTCAATGGGGCAAATGGGCAACTTACCATTTATTGGCACTTTTAAGAAGATACATATCAGGAGAAAAAGAGGAGGAGAAGAAAAAGGAAACAGGCCATAAGCAACAGTACTATAGTAATAATTACAGGTATACTAATCTGTGTAACTGAAGTGTCTTCACTTTGGTTTCCTAGCAGAGAAACTGCAAATATTATAAAGGGACTAGCCAATAGAGTTGCCTTTTTTCTTTTATCTATTTGGAATGGCACTTTTAACTTGGTATGTGACAAGAAGAAGGGGGAAAGGACTGAAAACTAAAACCCATATATCATTATATTTTGCCTCTACTATAAAAATTAAACCTCAAAATAGGTTTGCATCAGCTACAAAACTGTTAAATTTAAATTGAAATAAACAAGCCTATGAGCTTACAAAACAGCAGGGTTGCTCATAAACCCTTAAGCAGGCATATTTCAGCTGACATAGTCCTACTAAAGTACATGGGACCAAACAAGATTAAATGACAGCTCATCATATCATAAGGTTTGCTGACTGCAGCATTAAGGGTGAATTTGCACCCCAAGTTTTAGAGTGATTCTCACTGCAATATGAACAAATGCCTGCAATTTCTAAGCATAAACTGTTCTTATAAATACACTGGGCAAAGCGGAGACACAGTCATATGAAGCCTTTCTGCTAGAATTTAAGAATGTCCTATGATTCATTGCAGGATTATAGGGTTTTCCTAACATATACTTATCCCAATTCTCATTTCTAAATATTTGTACAGATTATATGTTTGTAGTGAGAGTTACATCACTAGAATCCTGCTATGTCTGCAAAGATTGTGACATGGCACTGAACTGATGAGTTTATATTTCATAATGCATATTAATTTAATGGCAAAGAAAGTTTTCATGGGGCTATGAGAACCTGACCCCAGCTTTGCACTCACTGCAGGAAAAGAAGTTAGGCAACCTGGACAGGTTTGATCTCTTGCTATCTTACGTAGCTAATCTTGTCTAGCAATTGGGAAGCAAGGAGAGTAACTGGATGGGATAACTAGAAATGCCTGTACTATCTCTTCTTGACTCAGTAATATGTCAAGGCAAGCATGCCCAAATTTTCCTTCTGGTTCAGATTTAGTAACCGCCAGAAGTTGAAGCCTTTTATATTGTGAATGTAAGATGTATTTTGCTTTTAGTTTCACTTTAATGACTCTGAATTATCTTATCAAAAACTGGTGTGTGTGTGTGTGTGTGTGTGTAAATTCTGATACATATGTAGAACTTTCAATACGGTGTAGATTTTCTTCTGTTGTGATTCCCTGATTTATGACTGCTGCATCTTGTACAGAAGCGTGTGTCATGGTGGCACGGAGGAGGCATGTATTTGTCAATCTAAAGCAGCGGTCCAACGAAGGAGGTACGGTTACATTTAATGTCACTTATTTGTCACTGGCCTTGCTGTTTCAGTTTAGGACTTGTAGCTTTTGCTAGTGACACACATCAAACTCCTGTCCTATGTGCAAAGGACTGCCTGTCTCCTGAAAGCTCCTGACTATGCAGATACCTGTACACTCAACAGAGTTCGACTAAGACTGGGATACATAAAAATGTTAATATAATTAAATATTACTGTATAAAATTGTATAGGAAAGGACCACTGAAAGAACATCAAGGACCATCCTCCTATTTTTTGTCTAATGTGGGTTAATGTCACTAATTATATTCCATAGATCTTAACTTTCTTTCCATGAACAGGGCAGACTTCACTTTCATGCAATGAGTTCCTTCATCACCCCTTGCCCACTGTAGCTTCCTGCACCCTCCAAAAATCAGAATATAGGTTTTGGAGGACCTTTAGGAATAACGTGGGAAACACATCAAGGGCCTACTGAACTTCCTCCTTTCCTGATATGAACAGAAGAACAATGTAGGATTCAAGCCTTTGTCTTTATGAATATAGTCTAGTGCCTCACCCACAACACTGCAGCCTATTGCAAAAGATGTAATCCTGACAATTCTTTCCTGGTTCGGACCTTGTATACCACAACTTGTGTTGGCACAGTGATTAAGGAAAAGTATATCTGGTACAGATTCTAAAAAACTGACCATTAGTATAAGGGCAATAACACCAAAGTTACTGAGGTTACCTTTATTTTGGACCAATGGAGTTATTTGTGTTTTATAGTAAGGAACTTTAAGGAGATCTAGTGTCATCCTGAAGAGCTAGTGAAAATCTGAATCCTAAAAAGTACTATATTTAATGCTTTATGTATATGAATGTAATCATTTTCTTTCATCCTGGCTGGGACTGCCTTACTATTCCGATACAAGTACAAGTAACAGTTCCTGTTATCTATTTTTCAGCAAAACTGTAATGCAAAGCACCTTGGGATGCATGGCATGGAAGGCGATATACAAGAGTTGTTACAGTATGTTGTTGTTGAAATGGCACCTGAATACTACAAGGTGGCTAAGACACAAAAAGACAAAATAAATAAAGAAATAAAATAAAGAGTTGGAAGTTGATTTATGGTATTTGAAAAAAAATTATGCACAGAAGTCATGCCTTTTGCTTTAAGTTATTATATTATAATCAGACAAAGGTTAGGTGTCAGTATGGTGCTGCAAAACCAGGTCAGTGCAACTTTTGCCTAAATGTTGCAAATTTATGTTCATCGGCTTTTGCAACCCAAGGAGCCAGACTGCACTGGCATTTATTTCTGCTGGATGTAGATAGCACTCTGCATCTTAAAACTATGAATATTATTTTTCATACAGGAATCATTTTAGACAGATTTTTGAAATTAACTTTATTATTCCATCTGCAGCCACATTTCCAAGGTATTGTGTTTCTTCAGCACAGAGTTTGCGCAGATGCCATCCAAAACTGGGTTGCCAAAATATGCAACAATGCTGGATGTCTTCTGGTCTAAAGTTATTTTTAAAGTATTTGAACAACCCATCCAGGTTTATAAATAGCTCTAAGGGCCCTTAAAATTTGAAAGCCATAGAAATCTCACAATCCAGTTGCTTTTGCAATGTGGAATTTCAGAATGAAGTGGTCCCACATGATAGAAATTGGCTGAAAGAACTTTAGCTCAAGTTATTGCCCTAAATCCCATGGTACAACATTGTTGATGGTATGCGGACATTAACATTATATTTCTTTTCCATTTATTATGCCAGTTATTATAAGGAAATGCTGTCACTCTTTTCTAGTAATACATACATATACATATGTATATGTACAAAGACTATCATATAAAAAGAAATGGAACCGATAAAACAATAAAATAGGTAATTTAAGAACCTGTGACTTAAATGGACTCAAACATCCATTGCTTTGGCTGGACTGTGCCCACAGCAGGCAAAGGGCATTTACTAAACTGTATGTCCATAATGTAACGAACAAGAACAAGTTAGCTTTCCAGTTGATTGTATTAAAAATTTACATTTGTTTAGATATGGACCGAACTATATGATCTCTTAACTGTTTTTGCAAAAAACAAGTGAAGCACGAGATGTGTAAGCATTCCAGGTAAACACTGTAACTTAGATTACATAATTTTAGTGTTAAAAGTCTAGCACCAATAGAGGCTCTTCTTCTTTTCTTTTTTGACAAACTCTCTCCCATGATGTGCGTAAAATTTTGGTATGAAGATAGTGGTTATGTGGAGGGCTCAGTCTTAGTGACAAGACCTATTATGCGCAGCTCACCTACTGAGTTTTGCTCAGACCTCAAAGAATTCTGCCTTACGGTGCATTTTTGTACATCCATTTCAGTGGGAAAAGCCTGACCTGACTTCAGCCTGTGTCAAGGCAGTTGTGTATAGTATCACTAAGGCACACTTACAAAAGCCAGGTTCAAGACATGGTGGGGGCTTGGTACGTGACTAAACGTACTGCACTGAGATGAATCCCAGCTAGCTTCACCCACAGCTACCATGTCTTGAAATGACTGTGTGAATCGGCCTTGAAACCATGCTTATAACAATCCGCAGCCCTGCACACGTGTACACTTGGGCTCACATTGAGGCTTTTCAGATTCACTGTCCCACTGTGGCTTCATGTTATCACAATGTAGAAACAGCCACAAAATGACAATGTACGAACTCAGATTCTTCTCCTTCCCCTTCTGCACTACAATTTGTATCCTCTCATTCTTGTCTGCCAGAAAACAATGGCTTGTGCTTGCTTGCAAACTAAGATGGCAAATCAATAGCAGTTAGAATCAGCTTAGACTCTCCACAGTGATTAACAAGTAAGATCTACTGGACTTGGCCCCTGCGCCAATGTTGTCAGAAGAAATGGGATGGCTGATGGTGGAGGAAGCAGAAGTAACCAGCACAGTAGAGACCACGCTGTCAGAGTACCTCTTTTTCATTTCCATCTCCTCTGTGAGAGAGGGCAAAAGCAATTACTCACAGTCCTTTGGCAGCTTCAGTCCCAGTTTTATATAGGTGCAAGCTACTCCTTCTTGGAGGCATCATACAAAGGACATATTCTGGAATCAAGTGAAGCATGGTTTTACAGTGGCCTGTTCTGCAGAACCCCAGTATGGCTATGGTCAGGTGAAGAGCCTGGCAGTGCCTTGGGGAAACTGTGGCAGGGTGCCCCAGACAGGTACATGGGGTCTGCACTAACGTTTGCAGCTGGATCATTTATTCAACTTCTATAGTCATCTGAAATAGAAATATTTGGCTAACAAATGCAGCACTTTAAAAAAGTTACCATTCTGTCACAGAAGCATAAAAAATTTAAAAATAAGCTGTAGTTTCCCTAATTTTGGGGTCTCTTACTCTCTTCCTTCTATACATGGGCAAGAAGGAAAACAAAAAGGCAACTGAAGAAAAGAGGCGTGATGTGAGAGTGGAATGTGAGAAAACTCATGAAGAAAGTTATTTTCTGCTGCAGAGGCAGTCAGGACAGAACTGAGTGGGAAGGTAGCCAAGCTCTTCCTCTCCTCAGTGCCCCATTATTTGCTAAAGCCTTCTAGGACAATGTTTTACTCGACTTTCCATGGATCACACTGAAGAACCAGAGTTTGATCTTTGTGACCTTAGCTGCAAGCAAGTCTAAACCATATTTTGCTCTTCTGAATAAAACACCAACCATGGTGATCTGTGAATACAAACATAGATTGGAAGTGACTAATAGCCACATGCAAATGGGGGAGGAAGGGGTACCTCAGACCAAGGCTTACGCCTGCCGGTTCTCCTAACATGCTTTGGTTTGGTATTACAGCTGAAAAGACACAATGTGAGTCCCATATGCCAGCAATCAATAGATTACAGACAACGCTCTAACAAAGAGCGGCTTCCGCAATTAGTTGTTATTCATCTTAGCTAGAATTTTGAGGCATTCAAGTATGTCTTAAACTAGAAATTGACACTTACAGTCGAACATGACTTAGGTCATGGATCACTTGTGATAAAAGAATAAAAAGTCTGAAGAAACCCAAGGATACCCTTCCTGTAAATGGAGTGCCAATTAAAACGCATTTGTCTACAACTGAAGAGGAGGATAAGATAGAAGGCAGTGCACAAAATGGTGAAGGTTAAATGAAGACAGAACTACCTTCTTCTTGTTTCAATGCAACAAATAAACAGCTTTCCATATACATCTTGATAAACCAAATGGATTGTTCTCATTCCCTCTTAAGGGCAACTAGTTTTCAACACCTTCATTGTACAGGACATTATTGTAATTATTGTAATGTATTCAACAATAAAACATACTAGAAACCGGTTACAAAATATGATAATGTAATAGCAGTGGTTTTCCCCTTGTTCATTGAAAAAGTCATGATATCTTCAGATTTCTACAGTAAAGGCATATGTGATACTTTCAGGCTGTTAAAAATCACTGCAAATTCCATTTACATGAAGGCTATTACAGTATTATGGAGTCTTCAGTGTCATTTTCTCTATTTGCAAGAAATTATTTTCTTTGGAAATGAAACACGTGTACCAATTATTATTCCATCATAATGACTTTCTTGAATTTTGGGGGTGGTGGGAGAAAACACAAATTACTTCTTCAAACCATGAGACCAAGGCCATAAATTAGAAAAGTTGGTAACAACAGTTCCAACAGTCCCAGGGCACCCGATATGTTTTTGGATGGCAACTCTTCTTCTAATGCAAATCATTCAGTAGTTTCAAAACAAGTTTATGTTATAATGTAGCAGGTTCCCAATCTAATAAATATTTTCAAATGCATAGAAGTTCTGTCACTCAAGTCCTGTTGGGGCTATAAATGTGGTTTCTATACTTGCACATTACAGTCTGATTTAATTAGTTCCAAAATTGCAAAACACAATTTTATGGCAATATTTGCACTAGTAAGGACAGAGAGAAAGAACAGGGGGAAAGGAAGCGTTAAAACCCCTGAAAAGACAGTGTGGAGGCAGCAACTAGAATGGAATGCTTGCCACAGTGCATAATTATAGGGTTTTTCTTTTTTTTAAGTTTAAGTACATGTCAAGTTAAGGTTAGTATAGTGGTAGTAATGAAAAGCATAGCTTTGTTGTTATAAATTCCAAATGCAATCATATGACAGGCTATATTTGGTTGTCAGCATGGTAAACCCATTTCCCTTCACTCTTTTTATACTGGGCAGCTGGCATTGTTTTTAGCTTCCTTACAGAAAGGTATAAAACGCTTTTCCTCCTGGGACTGTAGTATCTTAGTTCAACCTCTGTGGGATGTGGCACAGAACAAATGTTACTTTAATTTGCTGTTATTTTGACGCAAATCACAATCCCACTGCAAGTCTCTTCATGACATGCCAATAAAAACCGAAATGGAAACTCTTACTATACTTAAAGCAGCAGCCACAGATGACCTGATTTTAGATTATATTTAATGGCATTTTATTCGCACAGTCAATGCTAAAAAAATGACAATCCTTTGATTGTCACAATATTTACACTCTCTGCTGAATTTAACTTTAAATATAACATCCAAAAGCCATGAATTATGTTCATTTTTACTGAATTTTCTGGTGACAATAAGAATCCATTTTAATTCTGGTATTTGAATTAAAATGCAGCACAGCCGCTTGTACTATCTCCAGCAGCGTATCACACTTGTTTGAAAACCATATTTTGTAGCTCAAGTTCAGACTTTAAAAAATTGTTTCTGTAACCGTGGTTGATAAAGGGAAATGTTCTCACCTAAAATTGCGGTTGGCACAAATGGATCTGTCATACATCATAAGCAGGTCAATGCAGTAAAGGTAAAAAGAGAAAGAAAAGTAAATGACTGGTAATAGTGCCCAAATCGTCTGCCAGAAAGTCACAAGTAAGAAAGTTGTTATAACATGCAAAAGGTACTCATCTCTTTTAGTATGTCTTTCAAAAAACTAACAGAGCGATCACAAGCACACACACCAACACACATTTAAAAACTGGGTGTGGTCCATTCTTGAGCAGGTGCTTCCTCACTGTGCATTCCAATAACTTATGGACTCCAGTCCTCTAGCAAAGGGACTGCTGGATGAGTGTGTGAGAGGTGTGCATGAGTGTCCTGCTTTGTGCAGTGGCCAGGACTGGCATTAGAGAGAGGGAAGAGGGATCCAATGAGCTCTCTTCTGGTCCTTCCACATGAGTGTGAGCTGTGCCTGGCTAGGGTAAGAGGTGATTACGGAAATAAAAGGGCAAAATTTGTTACCTGGATAGTAAGAATTAGGAACAGTTGTACTCAGTGTGTTAGTTTTCATTGTGAATGAAGATGGTGATGATACAGCTGGAAAAAAAATATCACAGTTCAGAAAAAGAAAAGCACTAGGAAAATACAGCACACCTGCATAGCTAAATTTACAGATTGATCTGACAAGTGAAATCTGATTGTGGAGAAAGGCTTTTGCAAAAAATGAGCGAATGGAGTATGTGGGCTTTCTAGGAATATTCTTCAGCATCAAGTGTTTATTTTTAAATACACCTAGCATTCCCTTCGTTGCCTTGTGTGTTCTTAGGTACCCTTTAGGATTTTGTCTTGCTTCCTCAGTTACTCTGGAAGCCATGTTGGAGGAGTCTGCATCACAGCGTCTTCCCACATCAGAATTGTTTTGGTGTCCTGAAGTACGGAACTGTTGTGACATGGACCTCTCCCAAATGACATAGGCTTTCTGAGAATACCAAGCAGTGCAAGACGAAGATATGCTGCAAGGGTGGCCAAACTGCTAAAGGCAGTGCTGGAAAAGCCCTTAACCCAACAGTGCTTTTAATTTAGACTGCAACCCTATGCCCACTTACTTGGGAGTAAGCGCCAGTGAACTCACTGGGCCTTCATTCTGAGTTTAGGGTGAAGCTGGGCAACTGAACACATATAATTGGAGCCCAATGTATGCCATGCAACCAGCGCCTGATTGGATTTTGGCTGTGGTGCATTTAAAATATTACCAATTAATGCTGTGCCCCTATTGCAAATTTATCTGCCCCCTATTTTCTTGATATTTTTGTCTCCCTGCAAAAGAGTTGTTTTTTTCTGCCTCTCTCTTAGCAGTGGGAGAGTTTTTAATAACTGTCTCCTTGGGGAGTGGAACAGGGGGTCCATATACCTTTCTAAGTGTAAGAGTGCACACTCACAATTTTAAATGGCCCACTGCATTTTTAGCAGCTGAGGATGCTTTATGAAGTGGCTTCTACAATCCTACAGCTCTTCCTGAATTTCCATGAGGCAACACGACCATACAGGAAGTGCTTGCAGACCGCAGTGGTCTCTCAGCAAAGCAGGAACAAATGGGGCTCTAAGAACTTCAGAAAGTTCTCCTCTTGCTTGCAGCGGCACAGAGCTCTGTGAGCCTGACAGGAGAGCCTGAACGCCGATGAGACAGGGAAACGGCATGCAATCGCACAACAGTTCAGGAAGAGCAGCAGAAGCCTTTTCACAGAGTCACAGGCTGCTAAAGCGAGTGCGTGAGCAGTGGGGAGGGCATTTCTAAAGATAAAAAAATAATAATAGATGTGAGCCACTGCCACATTTAAAAAGGTAACTGGAAATCTTGTCCTCCTCCCCAAGGAGGAACTCATTAAAAAGTCTCACTTTCCCAGCCTCCTTTGGCAGAATTTTCATTTCATTTCATCCTTACTTTCCCATTAAATATTTGACACAGTATTATTACAAATGCTTCTACAGCAGATCAACAGCATTTTTATACAGATATTTTTCTTTGAAGCCTCATCCTTTGTGCAACCTTGGGGTAGACCACACCAACGCACTTTCTATGGTGAAATACGCTTGGTATGTGGGAGGTCCAGGCTCAATTGTTGGTCTCACCAGTTAAAAAGAGTCTCAAAATGGATCCCTAAAGAAGGCTTCTGCCTGAAACCTTGGAAGGTTGCCATTAGCTACAGTAGACGATAGATATGAGGCTAGATGGACAAATTGCTTGATATAGTACTAGGCAGGCTTCCTCTATTCACTGCCCTAGCCATCCTGAAGAGGAAGGAGGCACCATTCTAGTGGGTCGAATCGTAATACAAGGCATGTCTTCTTGAATTATTTTTACCCTTTTGTCACAAAGAAATCACTCTGGCTATGAGTCAAAAACTATCACTCATCTCACGAATCTTCTTATGTTAGGGGCTCTGAACTACGCCAGTTAGAACATTAATTGATGTTTACAGCTGACTAAATGGCTGCTACCCCAACACATGGTGATTTTTTTTTAGAAAAAGAAATGGCCCAAATGAATATGGGGGCAGGCAGGAAGCATGAAAGCAATAAAGATTTTAGAAGTGTAAAATAAGCGAGGAAATGGAATCCAACAGCTGCTGCATAGATGCCTGTGATTTTTTTTCATGTGAAAGGAAATGAAATGCAGAAATGCAAAATTATCTTTATTAAAGGTCTCTGTTTTCCTCACTAGAAGACATGCTGTGATGTGTTGCACCATTTGAGAGATTCCGCAGCCCCCGGGGGAGTCAATAACCTGCCCATGGAATTCACCGAGTAAGACGTATTTCTAGAACCGTTTGCCCTTCCTTGCCTAGGCGCCCTACTGAACTTCAAGTGAATCATGCATCCCTTGTGCATTTTAAACTTACATCTCCCATTTAGATTGTGCGTGTCCATGAAAGAGAAAGCTTCATCACAGTTGGTGCCTTGTTCAGTGTAGCTTTTATCCATTGAGTTCACCATCACTGTCATTTCCTGCCGTGTGCTGCTCAATGTCTCTTTCCGCTTTTTAGCCAATTTCCTTAAGGAATGAACATTAAATAAGAGAGATGATGCCGCAGAAGTATGGAATTCATCTTTCTAGAGCAGGTGTACAGCTGTAACTGTACTTACTTTGATCAAAGACATTACATTACTGGTGAAATTCAAAATCCCTAATTAATTTCTCTTACAAGAAAAGCAACACAATAAAATGCTATCATTATACTTTATTAAAGATTTAGTTAAGATATGGATTTGTTTAGACAGTGTGGGCACAGAGCCCCAATATACAGGATTCCTCTAGAGTCTGGTGCCTTCTCCCCTCTTCTATGCATGTACCTGGACACTCATTTAGAAGGACCAAGAGCCTTTGCATGTTTCCCATATCTCATATCTAAATTTCCACCACCTGGAAATATGGGAACCTGCTCTCTAGAGTTCAAGTTACTTGGGCATATGGGAGGTATTCAGACTTCCCATTCCCCTTGGCAACCCATTATGCTGCCTGCGTGTCCATGGGCATGCCAACGAAATGGGGATGGCACAGGGCTCAGCTCAGATCATGGGAATAACAGCTGCGGATCAAGTTTCATCCTCTGCTTCTGTAAGGATACAACAATGTACCCATGAGCTTATCATACAATACTGCACATTTCACCAAGCCTGTACCACTGTTAATAGTGCCAGGGAAACACAAAACGGTGTCACTGGTTAGCTGTCGACGATGTTACAGAAGAGGATGTGAGAGCTGAATGTGTGTGTGCCATTGTCATCACCCACCATAGAAAAATATACAGAGTTAGTGCAGATTTATATTTTTCTGTGAAATAATGAATAATCATTAGTTTACAAATAGGGAAAGAACTTACAATACTCTTAAGTCTGCAAGCCTATGCACATTTTGACAGAATGCTAGAATACTCAGTTTGTCCTAACCATCGTGACTTTCTGGAGGTCTGTTAGGAGTTGCAGGACATTTTCCTCTCTCAATGTACACAAATTTGTGCAGGGCAATCTGGTGACATCTTTATCAGTGGGGCTCTTCATCCACTGAAGTTTTCCTTTTCATTTTATAGGACCTATACATGGTGTTCCATGGTGGTGAACCTATTTTAGGGATGGTGTTCAATACTATGGATAGCTGAACGCTATAAAGCTGAAAAGAAAAGCTGCAGTGCACAATGAGCTCCACCAACATAACAGTCAAAACCCTCCTCAGGATGTATGTTTTGAAAATAGAATCAATGAAGTAGTATGGGAAAATGGTGCATCACAGCAAGTTTACAATGTCAGCTTCACATGATATTGCAGCTACTAAGCCGTATCCAAAAATTTCACTGCAGAATTACATTAAATTGTGTATCATCAGCACCCTAATAGGCAACAAAATACTAGAGTAGTTGCAGTTACAGCAGCTTTTTGGTAAAATAATCTTGTACTACAATCTGGGCTTTGGTGATTACTGTATAAAAAGAAAATAACAACCATTTACTTCCTTCCATCAACTAGACTACAAATTTGGTTACTGT